>NC_057724.1:31701731-31706292 GCF_004010195.1 Chiloscyllium plagiosum | reverse complement strand
TACTTTCTCCCCACCCCCACCCTCCTCTAGCTTATCTCTCCACGCTTCAGGCTCACTGCCTTTATTCCTGATGAAGGGCTTTTGCCCGAAACGTCGATTTTGCTGCTCATCAGATGCTGCCTGAACTGCTGTGCTCTTCCAGCACCACTGCTCCAGAATTCCATTAGGGAGACAGGCTTGATCTGGTACTCGACAATTTTCAGACAAATGGACTCTGTTTGTGCCAAGAATACATAATGATACATGGCTGAGAACCCAAAAATCCATTAGTTGCTTGAAATACATGAGTCACTGCTGATTGACAGCTTTAGTTATTTGATTTCTGCTATCAATTCCTCAATGCTCATTTACCAAAGGTTAAGATTTTTCAGTTTCAGCTATTGAAATTTTTATAAAGAGACAAGACAATTGACATTTTAATTTTATTGCAGTAATAAAGAGACTTTTAACATTGTGGAACAATAACAAGAATAACTTTTTTAAAAAGTTATTTTATTACACATCCAATTGTTTCATAGGATTCATTCATTCTTTGTAGACACTCTAGGACATTGAATATGGAAGCATCATGGGAGGGTATATATATGAGGGTCTATGGAGTTGGATGAACCAGCATAGTCTGGAATGGGAACTTGAGGAGCAAAAGGATTCAAAGGTGCATGGACGGGCCGTGGGGCATGCTTGGGGTGAAGTGGGGAATGAGACGTGCGGAAGAGGGCCTTCTGATTTAATTGTTACTGGGACAAAGTCCTGCAGGCTTCAGACAGGTCTATAGCTGCCTCCAAACTTTCCCCAGGGTATGTTGATCCACCGTCAGCTGGCATCTGCCCCTTGGCAATGATGATCCTATCCCTGCTGACTCTTTCCTCCAAGGTGGGCTGTCTTAGCCGGGAATTTCTCAACCTATAGGACTCAACACGAGGATGAAATGTAACCTCCTAACTCCATTTGTCTCCACCAGTGTTGTCTACTGAGTACGAATATTTTCTGTTGCTGTCGTCACTGCTTTGAGCTAGATTTTCTTGTCACTGTATCCTATCCAAATCTGGTGCGTTGTGCCTCCAGTTCAACAATTTTATTTACCCTGCCTTGCATTTCTATAAGTAAACTCCAAACCCATCCTTTATCTTTCCATATTTGTCCTAGTTTATTTTCATCATTTTCTATTAGTAGAATCCTCATTCAGCAACAGGTACTTGATCTGCTCTAGCCACATTCTTCACAATTAAACATATCATCACATCAACCAAGAGGCTTTGGAGACTGTTTATTCATGATAACATTGTATAAGATACCAAGGAGATGCCAACAACCATACATCCACAAAGGCTCCTACATAAGCATGGCAGGCAGATTGATGAAAATAGCAATAATTAAATAATTAATTATTTAATTATTGCTAATTTAATAATTAGCGGTCACTTAATTTGAGGCTCTATTTGGAGAAAATGTAACGTTTAGCCTGCTTAACTTGTAGGTGATATGTTGTGCATCATTTCAGTTGTTGTTTGCCTTTGTTGCTATAGTAATCAATAGCAGCAGTTTAACATATGAAGAAGCAGACTGCTGGAGAGATTTCTGTCAATAGGAGGTCAATAGTGTCCGTGATAATTTCCCGGCAACCACTAATTAGCAATGTGTTGGAGTCACTAGGAGCCCTTGTAGCAACAAATGTTCTTTAAATGTAAAATTAAATACAAATGAAGAACCATAGTATTGTTCATTTTTTTTAAGTAACACTGTTAATTGTAATAAAAACAGAAATTCTCGCAAAACTCAGCAAGAGTGGCAGCATCTGTGTGAAGAAAGCAAAGTTAACATATTCAGTCCAGTCTCTCTTTGTTAGAAGTTGTGTAAGCTCATATTGAGCTCAAATGAGAAATTGGTTTTATTTACATTGTAAACATATTATCAGATAAAAGAATACCAAGGGGCAGAAAATATGCTGTGCATTCATCACTGTAAATTATAAAGGATAGAATAAATAATTAAATGTTCTGGTACAGATGTTCCAGGTCTACTTTTTACAATCATGAAAAATTTAAAAAGTGAGCTGATGACATGGTGCATGCTAACCTGGCTCATTAAGTCAAAAACAAAAACTGAAAATGTTGGAAATATTAAACAGTACAGGCAGAAAAGTCTGTTTTGACCTTTACAGGCAGCAATGGGCCAGTGAGCTGCCAGAACAACTGAAAAACAGCAAATGCCATAGTGGTTAATGAACAATGTTTGAAAGCACAATGAAAAATTTCCTATTAGTTACTTTGCTTCATCATTTCTGCATGTGAGCTTAAATATAATAAATGTGCAGAAGCATTAGTGTCCAATGAATTATGAAATTACTTCACCCAAGCCCTGAAAGAGTTGTTACCTGGCTTACACATTACATGAAGGACCACCAGAAATCCTGAAGACTGTGAAAAGCTAATGGTTGCTGATAGTTTTAATTTAGCATGATTGGACACTAGGCAAGATGCCTAATTTGAAACATGTGGAAAAGAAGTGTACTGGGATTATTGTAATGTGTCTGTCAGTTAGGAGAATGGAATTGTGAAGTGAGGATGTTCTGTTAGGAAAAAATCTGGTCTCAGTACCAGCAATTCCAAGCCGATAAACATCATAAAACACATATGCAGAAGTATATTTTATCAACTAAATTTCAGATTTCCTTAAGTATCTCCATGCTAGCCTGATTAGTTTTTTATTATTAAATGTACAATGTCTCAAGCACAGTTTAATGCAATAATTTGTCACCTGCTATTCACCTGTACCTCGCCCAGTGCCACAATTTCAAACATGTGACGTAAATTGTGTAAATTAATACAAGGCAGAGATTTTCTTTGTAACTGCAATTTCTCAAGTTTTCAGAATCTAAGAATTTGTTTCATGATAACAACACCTTAAAAACACACACTCTTACACATGATGTACAAATATATTTTTAATGTTTAGAAATTTCTTACAACATACCTCAACGTACTCCATATAATTAATCACCATTATGTCACGATATGTAAACCATTTTTGGACAGAATATGAATTTTTAGAAGGTCCAGTTTAGTCATAATTTCTTTGCAATAGTTAAGTTGCAAATTTAAGTAGACTAACCATTCCCTTTTAAAAGAGCTGAATGAATTTCTGGCTGAGGATGGAATTGTAGATTTAAACATCACATTCCTTGAACTCAATCCTTACTCTTGGTAACCCACTTTCAAAGGGTGACTCAAAGTATGTTCAACTTGCACATTCAGTCATCTCCACCTGCTCTCCTGCTCTGTTCCTAACCTCTGTTCAGTGACCTTCTTACTGCACCCTAGGTTGCCAAATGAGTTCAACATCAGGTCAACACTGAAGGATAAATAATCTATAAAATAAATGGTACATGTTCTGCTCGGTAAAGGAACAAGCAATATTGCCAGTTGTGAGAATCTAACAGTGGTTAAATAGCACTGATGGAAGGATAGGCAAGTATTGTGGAGTTTTCTTTTATTATTCTTGGGAATAACAGAGCGCTTAGCCAAAGAATTTCTTGGAAATGAAATAGTTCAAGCAGTGTCCATGATCTGAATGATTTTGTGATCTATGGATGGAGCAATCTGGTAAATCAAATGTTTATTCTTATTTCATGTCTTTTTCCATGCTTTCATCTGCTCTTCTCTTGGCACAGATTAGGGTATCATTCAAAAGATCCATCCATGAGGCTTACACAGCAGCATCACGTGACATCTTTTAGAAACATAGAAACATAGAAAGAATACAGCGCAGTACAGGCCCTTAGACCCTCGATGTTGCGCCAATCCAAGCCCACCTAACCTACACTAGCCCACTATCCTCCATATACCTATCCAATGCCCGTTTAAATGCCCATAAAGAGGGAGAGTCCACCACTGCTACTGGCATTCCATGAACTCACGACTCGGTGAGTAAAGAATCTACCCCTAACATCTGTCCTATACCTACCACCCTTTAATTTAAAGCTATGCCTCCTTGTAATAGCTGACTCCATACGTGGAAAAAGGTTCTCACGGTCAACCCTATCTAAACCCCTAATCATCTTGTACACCTCTATCAAGTTACTCCAAACCTTCTTTTCTCCAATGAAACAGCCCCAAGTGCCTCAGCCTTTCTTCATACGATCTTCCTACCGTACCAGGCAACGTCCTGGTAAACCTCCTCTGCACCTGTTCCAGTGCCTCCACATCCTTCCTATCGTATGGCGACCAAAACTGCACACAATACTTCAGATGCGGCCGCACCAGAGTCTTATACAACTGCAACATGACCTCAGGACTCCGGAACTCAATTCCTCTACCAATAAAAGCCAGTACGCCATATGCCTTCCTCACCGCACTATTTACCTGGGTGGCAACTTTCAAAGATCTGTGTACATAGACACCAAGATCCCTCTGCTCATCCACACTACCAAGCATCCGACCATTAGCCCAGTACCCCATCTTTCTGTAACTCTTACCAAAGTGAATCACCTCACACTTAGCTACATTGAATTCCATTTGCCACCTTTCTGCCCAGCTCTGCAGCCTCTCTATATCCTGCTGTA
>NC_057724.1:31670996-31701160 GCF_004010195.1 Chiloscyllium plagiosum | reverse complement strand
CCATCAACTACTACCTTCTGTCTTCTTCCATCCAGCCAATTCCTAATCCAAACCTCCAACTCACCCTCTATGCCATATCTCCGTATTTTCTGCAGTAGCCTACCATGGGGAACCTTATCAAACGCCTTACTAAAATCCATATATACCACATCTACCGCTTTCCCCTCATCAACCTCCTTCGTCACCTTTTCAAAGAATTCAATAAGGTTTGTGAGGCACGACCTGCCCTTCACAAAACCATGCTGACTATCCTTGATCACATTATTCCTATCCAGATGTGCATAAATCCTATCCCTTACAATTCTCTCTAAGACTTTGCCGACAACAGAAGTGAGGCTCACCGGCCTATAGTTACTAGGGTTATCCCTACTCCCCTTTTTGAACAAGGGAACCACATTTGCTATCCTCCAGTCTTCTGGCACTACTCCTGTAGACAAAGAGGACATAAAACTCAAGGCCAATGGCTCTGCAATCTCCTCCCTTGCTTCCCAGAGAATCCTAGGATAAATGCCATCAGGCCCAGGGGACTTATCTATTTTCACCTTTTCCAGGATTTCCAACACCTCTTCTCTACATACCTCAAAGCCATCCATTCTACTTAATTGCGACTCAGTACTCACATTGACAACATTGTCCTGTTCCTGAGTAAATACTGAAGAAAAGTATTCATTCAGTGTCTCCCCAATCTCTTCAGCCTCCACACGCAACTTCCCACTACTATCCTTGACTGGACCTATTCCTACCCTAGTCATTTTTTTATTCTTGACATACCTATAGAAAGCCTTTGGGTTTTCCCGAATCCTACCAACTAAGGACTTTTCATGTCCCCTCCTTGCTGCTCTTAGCTCTCTCTTCAGATCCTCTTTCATGTCCCCTCCTTGCTGCTCTTAGCTCTCTCTTCAGATCTCTTTCAAGGTCATAATTCTGAAAGGAACATCTTCATTGGATAGGAACAAATTACTGCAGGTGCTGGGATCTGGACCGAAATTGCTCTGATAAAGAGTCATCTAGACTCAAAACCTTAGCTTGCTGTCTCTCCATGGATGCTATCTGACCCATTATGATCTCCAGCATTTATTATCTTCAATCGATACTTGTGGGTCTAAATTGTCTTAGTATAACTATCATCATCTTCTTCATTGACTGATTTTCAGTTTTTTAATCGTTAAAGGACTTGTTCATTAATCTATAACTTTGCTGCTTCTTTTTGTTATTCACTTGTGGGATGTGGGCATCATTGGCTGAACCAGCATTTATTGCTTGTCTGTAATTGCTCACAAGAAGATGATGGTGAGCTGCCTTCTTGAACTGCTGCAATTCATGTGCTTTAAGTAGATGCTCCAAGCCATTATGGAGGGAATTGTAGGGTTTTGACCCTGCAACAGTGCAGGAATGGTAACATATTTCCAAGTTAGGGTGGTGAGTGGCTTGAATGGGAACTTGCAGATGGTGATGTTTCCATGTATCTGCTGCCCTTCTCCTTCTAGATGGAAGTGGTCATGGGTTTGGAAGGTCTAAGGATCTTTGGTAAATCTCTTCAGTGCATCTTGTAGATAGTACACACTGCTGCTATTGAGCATCGGTGGTAAAGGGAGTGAGTGTTTATGGATATGGTGCCAATTAAGCAGGCTGCTTTATCGTGGTTGATATCAAGCTTCTTGAGTGTTGTTGGAATGGCACCAATCCAGAAATGTAGGGAGTATTCCATCACACTCCTGACTTGTGCCTTGTACATGGTGGACGGGCTTTGATGAGTTACTTTCTGCAATATTCCTAACCTCTGACATGCTCTTGTCGCCACTACATTTATATGGTCAGTTCAGTTTCAGCTCAACAGTCAGCTCCTAGGATATTGATAGCAGGGAATTCAGTGATGATAACACCTTTGAATGTCAAGGGATACTGATTAGATTGTCTCTTATTGGAGATGGCCATTGCCTGGCATTAGAGTGGCATAAATGTTACTTGCCACTTTTCAGCCCAACCTCGACATGGTCCAAGTCTTGCTACAATTGGACATGGACTGCTTCAATATTTAAGGCGTTGTGAATGGTGCAAACCATTGTGCAATTATCAGTGAACATTCCTATTTCTGACCTTATGATGGAGGGAAGGTCATTGATAAAGTAGCTGAAGATATTTGGGCCTAGGACAATACACTGAGGAACTCCTGCAGGGATGTCTTAGAGTTGAGATGATTGACGTCCAACAACCATGACTAACCTCCTATGTGCCAGGTATAACTTCAACCTGCAGAGTTTTCTTCCAGATTCCCAATGATTCCAGTTTTGCTAGGGCTCCTCGATGTCACTCAGTCAAAAGTGACCTTGATGTCAAGGGCTGTCACTCCCACCTCACCTGTTCTTTTGCCAATGTTTGAACCAAGGCTGTAATGAGGTCATTAACTGAGTGACCCTTGTGGAACCCAAACTAGGTGTCACTGACCAGGTTATTGCTGAGTAGATGCTGCTTGATAGCACTGTTGATGACACCTTCCATCACTTTACTGATGCTTGAGAGTACACTGATGGAGCGGTAATTAGCCGGGTTGGATTTTCTTGCCTTTTGTATACAGGACATATCTGAGCAGTTTTACAAATTGTTGGGTAGATGTCAGTGTTGTAACTGTACTGGAACAACTCGATTACAGGTGCAACAAGTTCTGGAGCACAAGCCTTCAGTACTATCGCCAGAATTTTGTCAGAGCCTATAGCTTTTGCAGTATCCAGTGCATCCAACCGTTTCTTGATATCACATCTAGTGAATCAAATTGGCTGAAGACTGACACCTATGATGCCAGGCACCTCTGGTGGACATGATTTGAAGATGCTGGTGTTGGACTGGGGTGTACAAAGTTAAAAATCACACAATACCAGGTTATAGTCCAACAGGTTTAAGTGGAAGCAATAGCTTTCAGAGTGCCACTCCTTCATCAGGTGGTTGTGGACGACACAAATGTAGGACATAGAATTTGTAGCAAACGTTTACAGTGTGACATAACTGAAATTATACTTTGAAAAATATCTCGATTGTTGAGTCTTTCATCTGTTTGAATACCATGGTAGTTTCACTTCTTTCATATGGAAATCACAAAACATTTTTTTAAAAAGTTACATTCTCAGGTTAATTGTAACAATTGGTGTCAGCTAGATAATACGTTGAAGGTGTTAGTCCCCTGTGTTCCCTGTTTGTGCCCAGACTGGGTGCTGTAAGTGATCAGCGGCCCAGTCTCACATTGCTAGATTTAGTCTGTCTCATTTAGCACAGTGATAGTGCCACACAGCACAATGTAAGGCAGTATCAATGTGAAGATGGGACTTTGTCTCCTATAGGGCTATACGGGGTCATGCTTACTGATACTGTCATGGACAGATTCATCTGCAGCAGACAGATTGGTAAGGATGAGGTCTAGTATGTTTTTCCCTCTTGTTGGTTCCCTTACCACTTGCCGTATACCCAGTTTAGTAGCTAAGTCCTTTAGGACCCAAACAGCTCGATCTGCCATGCTGCTGCCAAGCCATTCTTTGTGGTGGACCCTGAAATTCCCCACCCAGAGTACATTTTGAATCCTTGCCATCCCTATTGCTTCTTCCAAGTGTTGTTCAACATGGAGGAGTGCTGATTCATCAGGTGAAGGAGGATAGTATATGGTAACCTGCAGGAGGTTTCTTTGAACATGTTTCACTTGAAGTCATGAGACATCATGGAGTCTAGAGTCAATGTTGAAGGCTCCCAGGGTACTCCCTCCTGACTGCAAACCACTGTGCTACTACCTCTGCTGGGTCTGTCCTGCTGGTAGGACAGGACATATTTAGGGATGGTGATGGTGGTGTCTGGGACATTGTCTGTAAGGTATGTTGTCATGTTTATGCCTATGTCAGGCTGTTCTTTGATTAGTCTGTCAGGCAGCTCTCCCAATTTTGGCACTAGTTCCCAAAGGATAGGGTCAACAGGGCTGTTTTTGCCATGTTGTTTTTGGTTTCTTTTTTTTTAAAACTTTCTAGCAATTGGTACAATTCAGAGGTTTGCTAGGTCATTTCAGAGGGCATTTAAAAGTCAACCACATTTCTGTAGATCTGGAGTCACATGCAAGCCAGATCAAGTGAGGATGGCAGGTTTCCTTCTTTGAAGAACTTTACTGAGCCAGGTGGGTTTTTTTCAGCAATGGACAGTTTCATAGTATTCATTAGACTCTTATCTCCTTGTATTTATTTCATTCAAATTCCATCATCAATCATGGTGGGATTCAAACCTGGCACCCCAGAACATTACCTGAGTTTCTGGATGAATAATCTAGTGATACTGTCAATATGCCTTCCCCAAATTGGTATCTTAATCTTCACATGAGAGACCATCCCATGAAGCAGCATTATCAGTAATGCTGACAAGTACTTGTCATCAAGCATAATATTGTTCTAGGCTATTGTGACAGAGCAATCCTGGATAGAAAAGCAAAATTTATCAATCACGTACTGACAGAAAGAATGGAGAGGAAGGAGAGAAAGGAACGACTTGATGAGGCTGATAGTCACATTTCCCTTCCTCTTTTCACTTTACACAACAAGTAGGGAGAGTGGTAGCAGAAAGGAAAATGTTGCAAACCAAATCCCTAGCTAAAAGAATGTTGAAAATATATGTCAGATTGTATGTAATCTTCTAAAATATTGGAGCAATATTGCTACACATTACAATTACCCAGCAACAAGGCATACAAAAGTGCAATTTATGCCAATATTTCATGTTGAAAATGTAATACAGTAAGATTACAAGTAAGATAAGGTTATCCTGCCACAATTATACCAGATTAAAGAACACTTTTAAAAACAAGCAATTACATCTATTGATACATTTCTAAAATATATATGGCAATTCTTAGAGAATTTTACACAAGTATTATAGACATTCAATTTGTAGTATGCAGGGTTGCTCTGAAACCATGCAACTGTTTTTCATAGTTCTGCATTTTGGCCACATCTCTGCTGCTTATGGCACAGAACACCTTCAATATAATTGATCAGGAGAACATCAGAAAGTGGAGTGAGATGGCTCAAATCCTAATGTTGTGCAATGTCAGTGTGGAATTAGTCCATCATACAACGTAATTTCTACTTAAGCATCATGCAATAACTGAGCTGGTTAATTCTGGTTACTTGAGATTGCACTTTATTGCTTGGTTCTCACTTGTCTTTTTTCCAACAATGGGAGAACACAAAAAACTCAACACTTCTCCCCAAATAAACAACGTTTCACAGCATCAAGTATTATTTTTATTCTCACTTCTATCAAGTAATGGTACAGCTATGTTCACTCCAAAGTACATAGATAGGAAGATTAAGAAGGAAAGACAAGATAAATCATGGTGAATGGGTTAAGATAAGCAACTGCTCTGATCCCTTGAAGGTCAGGCACCTAACAGTGGTGTAATGTTGTTCCTGCTTCTGCTGCATTTAGTTATTTCATCACCTGTTAATTAACTGAGCTTTCTATTTAAATGGACTTGGCTACAAAAGTTACTTGTGACCATGGAAAATGCACTGCATGGTCTTGGAAATTCCACTTCTGTATCTTTGATCAAATTGTGTTCGTTCAATAGGTACATTGGACCCATTTAGAATACAGCCAGAAGCACAGCAAAAGATCAAAACAGATAATATTTGATAACTGTGCAAAAATGTGTGCATCAAGATGCTTCTGAAGAAGATCATTTTTAAATGTGGATTTCAGGTTTACTATAAGAAGCAGCTCCGGCACTCAATGGGAAGTATCTTGAAATAATATCTAAAGCATAAGTTTTCTTGGTTTATTGTTTCACTATTTCCTCATGGTCACATTTTTGCTCAACTGTGGCTTTGTCACCCTATACTTCGAGCTCCGCTAAACACTGTTTTACAGAGTATTTGTAGCTTGCAAAGATAAAAGCAAAGTGTTGCTACACACTAAGATGTCCCTATTTGGTCAAGGTATCAGCTATTTTAGGATCCCAACAATCTTGACTGTCTTGCTGAAGGTGATAACACTACAATTCTAATGCCCCTTCTAATTCTTGGCCTCTCTAAGTACGTCCTCTCAGTTATTGCAAGTTAACCAGGTCCATAATGACAGATACTGCCTGGAGCGCACTGATGGGAGATTTGATATTATAATGAATCAGACTGCCTCGACATATTTAAAACTTGTTAATTGGCTTTATTCAGATGTTTCTGCCTTCAAAATCCATAACTGGTGCTAAATTACTGATGGTTTGGAGATGTCTGCATTTTTAGACAAAGTCTAAAAAATGTGTTAGGTTTACATTTCATGGTGTCTTGCCTTTTTTGTAAAGAATTGTAGCAAAGTATATTAATCATGCATAAATTCTGTTAGTATCATGATTGCACTTTATGGGGTCACTATTTAACTGGATTTTGTCAAAGGTAGTAAACGTATACTTGTTTTGAACTGTCCAAACAATACCTTCATGTCTGGAGTTTTACGAGCAGCACTAAAACTTATCCAGTTAATCCCCCATGTTCTGTTTTGTTAATAAGAGTAGTTTTGTTACCTCTGTGGAATAATTCACTAACCAAGCTATTATTCAGATCATTTTCAAAATATTTCCTGAAAAATAGACTTCATGTACTGCCATTTCTATTGATTTCTATGAATTGGAAAATGGCAATGTGAAGCTGGAAATCTATTGTGAAGTAGAGCAAATCTGTCAGCAGAGTTCTCTGCACTTAGGAGGGCAGACACATTCAAATCAACTCTGGACTCATAATTACTGAGACTTCGAGCAAGGGCAGTAGATCACATGGTATTTCGAAATAGCCGAACAGCCCGTTCATACAACCGTTGAAGCAGATTGCCCAAGTTCCTGTCAGAAAATATAAAGAAACAGAATGTTTACAGACTTGTACGTTTAAAATCAGCATAGAAATCAGACAATGCAAATTCAAAGTTCACATCAGGGATCAAATTTGTGTCTTCATTGTGTTATACAGGTTACAAAAGTCAATTTATCTAAGTTTCAACACAATTATTTAATCTGAAAGAAAATCCATAGCTCTTCAAATAATGACAGATCGCTATGGTATTCAAAATAGCTATGTTTTGTTAAAAAAATTCAATGAAACAAGGTTAGCTACATTCATAAAAATGATTCTTGTAATGTAGGATTCAGAATATTTTCAAAATAAACTGGAAAATTCCAATTTTCTTTATTCATTATGGGATACGGAAGTCACTGGCTGGGGCTGTATTTATTGACCATTCTTCAATGCCCTTGTGAAGTTTCCTTCTTGAATCGCTGCAGTCCATTTTGTGTTGCCATTCAGGAGGAAGTTCAAGGTCTTTGACCCAGTGCTGCTGAACAAACAACAATATATTTCCAAGTCAGGATGGTCAGTGGCTTGGGGGGAAATTTGAGAGTAGTGATGACCTCTCATAAGTGCCTTTGGAAGGTACTATCTGAGAAGCTTTAGTGAATTTCTGAAGTACATTTTTGCAAAATGTCTGTTTCTTTTTTATTTCACTGTAGGATTGTTGTTGTCCTTTAAAATATATGCCTGGAATTTCCACAAAGGTTTTCCAGAAGGAGACAAGTGGAACTAACAAGAGAAGGGAGATGGTTAATACTGACATTTATCCAAAGTTTCTGGCAGTGGTCCTCCAAATTTGTTGTGGAAAGTTAAATCCGGAGTAAAACTGGCGGAAATTGTTTTGTCCTAGTTATGCAAAACAAGCTTACTTTAGATTCGCAACTTGCCTTATACTCAGCTCCAAGGGACTTTCATAGAAAGACAATTGGGTGCAATGTAAATCAGGTTGCTTACTCATCAGGAGTCTGTTCCACTCAACTTCCACTCAACTTAACTTGGCTTAATCTATTGCTGTGATGTTATCATTAATAATCAATAAATCTTATTTTTAAAGTCAAAAGCCCAAACATTCTGAATGGGAACAATCAGAAAGATGCTGTTAATCTGGGTTGTCAGGATTTGAAATTTGGGACAATATTTACCTATCTTGTCCTCAACCTCTTCAGTCATTCAAAACACTTCTACTGGAAGCAAAGTCACCAGGATGAAATACAAATGGGTGAAATATACATAGGATGTATCTACAGTAATACTGGATGGAAATAATACCTCTGTATATATAACCTCTAACATTACTAAGGAATGACGTGGCAGTGCCAATGTTAGACTGGGGTGGACAAAGTTAAAAATCACACAACACTAGTTTATAGTCCAACAGGTTTATTTGGAAGTACAAGCTTTCAGAGTGCTGCTCCTTCTTTTGGTAGCTAGTGGAGCAGGATCATAGGACACAGAATTTATAGCAAAAGATCATAGTTTCATACAACTGATATGATATATTGAACAAACCCAGATTATGTTAAGTTTTTCATCTTTTAGAATGGGTTGCAGGTTTAGATTCATTAGTATGTAAATCCCAGAACACCTTTCAAGTCACATTCCCAAAATAACTTAAGGTTTTACAAAAAAAAGTGACATCTCAGTTCAGACAATGCATTAAAGTATAATAGAAGGTGACATGTCAGCTTAGATAATGCATCAAAATATAAAAAGAAGTGATATATTCTGAGCTGAGATGTCACCTTTTTTTAATAAAACCTTAAGTTTTTTTTTGGAGCAGTTGGAACATGAGGCCAGACCTTCTATCCCAGGAGTAGGGACATTATCACTGTGCCATAGCATCTAGCTTATTGGTATAAATTTTAAAGTTTTTAAAATTTGGCTTATTTTTCCAGTCAACCTGTTTCGAGATGTTATTACACATATCTGGAGCAGGTGGGATTTGCACCCAAGCCTCCTGGTCCAGGAGTAGGGACACTACCCATGCACGACCAGAGGGTCCCTTCCCTTCTATTTAGATATTTTAAATTCAACTTATTTTTCTAATCAACATAGTCAGAGACATTATTACAAACCTCTGGAACAGGTGGCATTTGAACCTGGGTCTCCTCGTCCAGGGTAGAGACACTACCACTGCACCAGAAGAACCTAGCTTGTTGGTCTAAGTTAAGTCTGTTGATGAAGACCAACAGTGCTTTACCATGTATGTCATTTCTTCAAAGATTTGGCTAATCTTTTGCGCAAATTAAAGCAAGTGATCAGGAGAAACTTGTTAGAAAACTTCCCCCCATTAATTATAGAGTATTATACCTGGATAAACTGTGCTATGAAATCAAAGCACCCTCAGCAGACCCATATTTGCGAATAGATTCAGTCTTGTTATATTGACAGGTTGGAATCCTGAAGTACCACAGGTGCTTTTCGTTCTTAATTCCAAAATGTGTTTCTTTTAAGGAGAACTGTTATTGAGGCAAAACAACATCAGGTCGTGGCACCAATCGACTGTAATGCCAAAAGGTGTCAAGGAAATTTCATCACGTGGAGAAGCCGGTATTGGACTGAGGTAGACAAAGTTAAAAATCAACTCGGCGAAAGTGAGTACTACAGATGCTGGAGATTAGAGTCAAATGTGTAGTGCTGGAAAAGCACAGCAGGCCAGGCAGCTTCCAAGGCGCAGGAATATCGATGTTTCGGCAAAAGACCTTCATCAGAAAGTTAAAAAATCACACAACGCCAGGTTATAGCTCAACAGGTTTATTTGGAAGTATAAGGTTTCAGAGCACTGCTCATTGTCAGGTAGCTACCTGATAAAGGAGCAGCGCTCCGAAACTTGCACTTGTAAATAAACCTGTTGGACTATAGCTTAGCGTAGCATAAAGAAATTTCAAACTGAGAGAGGGCTAACAGGCAGGCTTACTGTGATACCCTCACCTCACCTCACCTCACCTCACCTCACCCACACAGCATAAAACCAACGCTTACAGACATTTTTGCAGTTTTCCTTTCCAGGAATTTACAGAAAGACATTTATAGAGAGCTTTAACACAAGTCAGTATATAATTATCAAGCTGCTCTAGACAAGAATGTGCCTTGTACATAGTGGAAATCACACAGCAAACACGCTTGCAATGAAGATGTTTATTCCAAGCGCTGCAGACCAGTTTAAAAAGGAATCAGAACAAAGGAACTTCAACCAGTTTACAGAACAAAGAATTGCAAAACTCCACTGTTTAACTACTAACATCAACACTAGCAGTGCAACGCAATAAGTGCTGAAATGTCATCTTATCTGCTCTTTATGAATAATTCAGGGATAGATCTGTATAACCACTTTTGTTACTTTTAGCTTTTTTGGACTCAACTCTTGTTTCTACTCTGCATGAATATATTGTGTGCAGCTTTATTTCTCCTGTGTAGCAAATGATAAACTACAGCTTTTTAAGTGTGGTGCTGGAAAAGCACAGCCAGTCAGCCAGCATCCAAGGAACAGGACAGTTGACGTTTAGTATAAGCTCTTCTTGAAGAAGACCTTATCCACGAACTGTCGACTCTCCTGCTCCTCTGATGCTGCCTGACTGGCTGTGTTTTTCCAGTACCACTTTTTGACTCCTTTTAAAACCAGCAAATTTGGTACTGGGCCAAATGTATCCACGAGGAAAATGTTCTATTAAATATGTAACCTTACTATAACTAAGAGAGGAGTTGGGTAAATAAAGAAGGGAAGCCAGTTCTCCATGCTCACCCAGAAGCTTAGCAGTTTGGACTGGCACATACAGTCTTGGAGTCAAAGAGATGTACAGCAATGGACACAGACCCTTCACTCCAACTCATCCATGCCAATCAGATATCCTTAATTAATCTAGTCCCATCTACCAGCACTTAGCCCATATCCCTCTAAATCCTTCCGATTCATATACCCATCTAGATGCCTTTTAAATGTTGTAATTTTACCAGACTCCACCACTTCTTCTGGCAACTCAATCCATTCACGCACCACCTTCTAAATGAAAAAGTTGCCCCTTAGGTCCCATTTTAAATTTTTCCCCTCTCACCCTAAACCTATGTCCTCTAGTTCTGGACTCCCCCACCCCAAGGAAAAGACCCTGTCTATTTACCCTATCCATGCCCTTCATGATTTTATAAACCTCTATAAGGTCCCCCCTCAGCCTCTGACACTCCAGGGAAAACAGCCCCAGTCTATTCGGCCTCTCCCTATGGCTCAAACCCTCCAACCCTGGCAACATCCTTGTAAATCTTTTGTGAACCCTTTCAAGTTCACAACATCCTTGTGATAGGAGGGAGACCAGAACTGCATACAATATTCTAAAAGTGGCCTAACAAATGTCCTGCACAGCTGCAACATGACCTCCCAATTCCTATATTCAATACTCTGACCAATAATGGAAAGCATACCAAATGCCTTCTTCACCATCCTATCTATCTGCAACTCTACTTTCAAGGAACTATGAACCTGCACTCCAAGATCTCTTTGTTCAGCAATGCCCCCTAGGATCTTACCATTAAGTGTATATGTCCTACCCTGACTTGCCTTTCCAAAATGCAACACCTCACATTTATCTAAATTAAACTCCATCTGCCACTCCTCGACTCTTTGGCCCACCTGATCAAGATACCATAGTAGTCTGAGGTAACCTTCTTCGCTGTCCACTACACCTCCAATTTTGGTGTCACCTGCAAACTTACTAACTATACCTTCTATGTTCACATCCAAATTATTTGAATAAATGACGAAAAGCAGTGGATCCAGGTCTATAACCATAATGAATTGGGGATCTTTGCTCAGTGTTCAGTAATAACAAACTAGAGACTCATCCCACAACTTGAACTCACAGATAAAACAGAAGAATTAGAATGGTGAATTGTTACTTTGAAATTAATTTTAATGGGAAAAACTGCAAAATAATCGCTTGTGTTTCCATTGATACACTACGAAATATCTGCATTCAATCACTGCATGTTCTAAAAAAAACTGTGGGGAAGTTACTTTTCAGTGTACAGTCACATCTGGGAAAAGCACTTAGAGCAACTGGAAGTCCTCTTTTGGAAATTAATAGTCGGCCATTAATATGAGTGACATTGGGCTAGGTGTCCTCAGTTCTGAAGAGGAGTCACATCAGACTCAGAGCATTAACTCTATTTCTCTTTCCACAAATGCTGCCAGACCTGCTGAGTTTCTCCAGCATTTGCCATTTTATTTCCAATTTCTAGCATCCACAAGAATTTGCTTTTAAATGAGTTGTTATCCTTCAGGAAGATTAATCTGGGTACAACAGACCAATTGGGTACTTCTCCAAAAAAACTAAACAAACATCAGAGACAATGCTGCACAAGAGAAAAAGAATCTCTTTGTTTATTACTGGCTCTCAAACATTGTGAGAGATGTGTCCGAAATAGGTATAGAGAGTCTGCAGTCCATACTGACCACAACGCATTAACTTTGGTGGAAAAGTTTAATGCTTAGAATGCTTGGTTACTCCATTGTGTTTTGTTCCTTCAACTTTACCACTAAAAATCAATTCAAAAGGAAGTCAAATGTGATTGCAGATACTTTGTCCAGACGTAAGGAAACCCAGTTAGAATCAAAAAGATAACACTGACTCAGGCTAATAGAATCAATACATGTTTAAGTATGTCTTCTGTTTTATAGTTTCAATTCTCTTTCATCCTTGTCATGAAATTAGGATGAATCTCATTTCATTCATCCAGCAGCAGAGATGTTAAAATGATTGGCTGGAAAATGCTACAGGCATTTGAATCTTTAATTACAACATGTATTCATTTTTGAAAGAAGACTGTCACAGAGCCAAAATAAATCCAGGTATAAAATTAGTGGCTGGCTGGCAAAATGTTATGTGTGAGACTGAAGAACTGTAACACTTAAAGGTGTCAAAGAAACTAAAATCAGAGACAGTGTGACTGAAATAATGAGGAAACTCACTATTCCACCTCCAGTGCTCTCAAAACGACAGCCACTTCCTGTCGACATTGCTGTTATTTCTCCTTTCAGGCATATACAAAAAAGGCATCAGAAAAGAGCTTCCACACCAGTCTTTTCATTTTTCATTTTTATTAGACAATACTAATACGTGGGCGGCACGGTGGCACAGTGGTTAGCACTGCTGCCTCACAGCGCCTGAGACCCGGGTTCAATTCCCGCCTCAGGCGACTGACTGTGTGGAGTTTGCACGTTCTCCCCGTGTCTGCGTGGGTTTCCTCCGGGTGCTCCGGTTTCCTCCCACAGTCCAAAGGATGTGCAGGGTCAGGTGAATTGGCTATGCTAAATTGCCCGTAGTGTTAGGTAAGGGGTAAATGTAGGGGTATGGGTGGGTTTCGCTTCGGCGGGTCGGTGTGGACTTGTTGGGCCGAAGGGCCTGTTTCCACACTGTAATGCAATCTAATCTAATCTAATACGCACTCTTGCAAAGGAGGTAAAGAAAGGGAAAACTTTTCTAATTCTGAATGCTGAAAGCCAGAGACCAAAGAAATCAGGACAAAGGAACTTCAGTCAGCCTATAAGACCGCAAAACTCAAAAATCAACTGTTTAACCGCCAGCATAAATGCAACAATGCAAGTTAATAATGGCTGCAACATCATCTGTTCTCCTCTTCACAAACAATTCAGAGGCTGATCTGTCTCACTCTCTTTTACTTCAAATGTTTTGAACTCGTTGCTTATTTCTAATCAGGGTATATGTGTCTTGTGTAGTTTTTCTTCTCATATGTAGTAATTAATAAACTCACTCACTATGTCAACTCAAGAAAGCCTGGTTAAATTGGTTCCTTTTAAAGCATAATTTCATTTGGATCTAGTTGAAAGATATGCAAATCTTGTTAAACCAAGTAAGTGAAAGAAAGAGAGTCGGTTTATCCCTCTCATCTTGGAGCTTAAAACTTTGGCATAACCCATCTAGAGCATTTACAAAATGGGGAACCTCACCCAAAGACTGGTCAAAACATTTTGCACAAGCAAGCTCATATACCAACAGTTTATCTCATTATAGCAGTCTTACCTATTCCAACAAAGTCATATGTGTAAAGCTGAACTATTATGATATGTTGGAGTTCATTTACATATTAACAACATGGACTCAAATGCATTTTTTTTAATTGTTGACTGATGTTAAACCATCAGGAATGAAAGAAGGTATTAACTTTATGAAATCTCTGGAAAGATTGCCTGGTCTGTGCCATAAAAGATAATACAAAATTATGGTGAAAATGTTTTCATAAATGCCATACATTTTGCAGGTCTAAGTAAAGCTATTAAACAAATATCTTGGCATGTAAATCATATTTATATATCTTTCCAAAAATCATGCTTATTAGAGAGATTCTGGGAGTTTCTGTTTCCACTAGAGTCAAATATTTGAGCATGTTCTAACACCAACTATCTATAAACAGAATTACTGATTAACAAAAAAAAGTAGCCTTTAAGAGTCATTTTTCATCGATGCAAAATTGAATGGACGATGTCCCTATTAAGCTGTAAAATAATTCCAGTTTACTCACCGAACACTGCCTTGGCCATTTCTGAAACGGTTAGGCTGAAAGCAGAGGAGTGAAGCAATGGAAGTGAGACCACTGAGCAAAGCTGACAACAGCCAGTGCCTGAGGGACATCGTTGCGAATAGAAACAATGGTACAAATTGGTTAATCTTTGATTGGTTTATCGTTAAAGGATGCTTCCCACAACAGTCTCTTAGCTATGCTTAGACAGTAATCAGTAAGTAGATCTGCTGGAAGTAATTATGTGTAACTTCTAGGTTGTTACAATTGTGTTTGGTCAGTTGTCACAAATGAGATTATTCAGAACAATGTCAAAGCATCAGAAAATTCCAGATGCTTAGTGAACATTTTCATTCCTATTGTGTCTCAGAAAACTGCAATCAGAATCACTGGCACTCATTTACTATTTAGAGATGTGGACACATGCGTGCACCAATAAAAGCCTGGAAATTTCTGCGTAAAAGACCTCTATGTTTGTCAATGACACAGCTGTATTATAAGAATTAGTGCTTGACCAGGAATTGCACTGTCTTTCCAGTATTATAAAACATGGTGGCTGAGCTTTTACATCAACTCCCTGTTCCCACCACCTAATTCAACATTACTACTTTCTATTCTATTTCCACTTTCCCCATTGTCTTTGATTTCCTTAATGTCAAGGAATTTATCAATTTAAGTCTTGAATATGCTCAATGACTGAACATCAATGGACGTCAGGATGAGAGAATTCTCAAGGTATGCAAATTCTCAGTGAAAAAAATGTCTTCTCATCTCAGTGCTAAACGTTTGACCCCATATTCTGAAGCTTTGACCCCTAGGTCCAGACTCCAGAAGAAAGAGAAAGCAGCCTCTTAGCATCAAACCCTGTAAGAATTTTACATATTTCAACGAAATCACACTGATTCTTCTACATTTAATGGAATATATTCCTATTTTTTCAATGACTCACAGATTATCCTGTTTATCATAGATTAGCCTATTTATCCAGAGTGGATCTCTTGAACTTTTACAGTACATTGTCTAAGTCAAGCATATTCTTCACTATATAAGAAGACTAAAATTATAAACAGTTATAAGTCATGTGTTGATCTCAACTTAATGAATGAGACAGTCCATCACTCAAATATTCTTGTTCTTTCATATTTTTTAGCAGTTTGATGGAGATCATTGAGGAAGGAAAGTGGTCTGATTTTCTACCATTCCCATTTGTTATGGACTAGGTCAGATCACTCAAAACATTCTTAAGCAGGCAGCCCAGACCATAACTTTGTAATTTGTTTTGGTAAGTGTACAGTGAAAATTACTCAGACTAAGTGAGCAAGGTTGACTACCAGGTTTAAAACAGACAAAAAAATTTATTCACAAAATTACACAATGAAACACGAATAACAGAATAAAGAACCCTTAAAAATCTCAGTCTATTCAAAATAGGTTTAAGTATGCTGTTCCGAATATATGTAACAGTCCAATAAGCAAACCCCCCCTCTAAAAAAAACAGTATAAGTAGAACACATACTTACAGGTTGAAGTTAGAAGGAGAGAGAGTTTCCACACAGCTCACTGTTGAACTCCCAATCAGTTCTGGACTGAACTAAACTGCTCAGCTCAGCCAGAGAGCTGACCACTCTCCTTTCTTTATGTAGGTCACTTCTAAAACATGACCACTTTAGCTTGAAGTCTCATCTGTTTACATATAAACAAAAAAGCCTCTCAATACCCTTTAATCTCTGTACCAAACCAGACTGATCAGAGCCCAGCCTGCTTTATTACCCCTCTGAAAACAGTCAAGGACAGAGTCTCCTTGAGCCAAGAAACAGCTTTTAGAAAAGAGGGGACTAGATTTGTGACGCCTTCCCCCTTAAAAAAATGCACCATCAATAACAAAAGATGGCTTCATTTTTAACCCTTCAAAAATCTAGTTAGAAGTCTAAACACAGATATACACTATACTAACTATAAACATGCAAACATGCACAACCGCTTGCAAATTCAGGCTATGGTACACCCACCACTGAATGCCTCTGTATCTTATTCAAGTCTCAATAACACATTGGCAATCACATTTTCGCGACCTGTCAAATGCACAATTGTCAACGTGAATGGCTGCAACAACAAGCTCCATCTAAACAGTCTGGCATTTTTGTCTTTAAATCTTTCTACAAATGTCAATGGGTTATGATCAGTGTATACAATTGTCTCAGATGCATTGCTGATAAACACTGTAATATGGAATGCCAACACCAAGCTTAAAGTCTCTTTCTCGACTGTTGAATATTTCTGTTGATGAATGCTCAAATTCCTGGAAAAATACCCGGGCGTCTTTCTATCCCTTCGTCATTCTCCTGCTGGAGCACCGCACTGATACCCACATCACTGGCATCGATAGCCACCTTGAAAGGCTTTGTGTAATCCGGTTTGGCTAATATTGGGGCAGTGGTTAGCACTGGTTTTAGGCTGTCAAATGTCTTTTGACAGTCTGCTGCCCACTGAAACTTCTTGCCCTTTTTTAACAATTCGGTGTGTGAGTGGAGCAGCCACACTGCTAAAGTTCGGCTCAAACTTTCGGTAAAATCCATTCAATCTCAGGAACAGTAGTGCTGCTTTTTTTGTCAACAGTGTGGGATATTCCCCAGTTACTTTCATTTTCGCATCCTGTGGGGCCATTTGTCCATGTCCAATAACATGGCCCAGGAAGGTGACTTGGGCTTGGGCAAATTCACTTTTAGCTAGTTTTGCCACCAAGCCTGCCTTCCGAAGTTGATTGAACAAGTCTAATAAATGCTGTAAAACATCTGTCCATGAGTGACTAAAAATCACCAAGTCATCAATATACACCACACAGTTGGGTAATCCAGCAATGACCTTATTAGTCAGTCTCTGAAATGCGGCTGGAGCGTTTTTCATACCAAATGGCATGACTCTGAACTGATATAGGAGGAGAAAGTGAGGGCTGCAGATGCTGGAGATCAGAGCTGAAAATGTGTTGCTGGAAAAGCCCAGCAGGTCAGGCAGCATCCAAGGAACAGGAGAATAGACGTCTCAGGCCCTTTCCTGAAGAAGGGCTTATGCCCGAAACGTCGATTCTCCTGTTCCTTGGATGCTGCCTGACCTGCTGCGCTTTTCCAGCAACATAGTTTCAGCTCTGAACTGATATAGTCCATTTGGCGTAATGAAAGCAGAAATTGCCTTTGCTCTCTCTGACAGAGGTACTTGTCAGTAGCCTCTGAGCAAGTCCAACTTAGAAATTTAAGTTGCTTATCCTAAGTACGCTGAGATACTTTTTAATGCTGTCTAGCCAATTCTCCAGCTCTATTTAATCATTCTCTAAAATTTGACACAGAGTCCAAATGGTGGTCTCTGAATTCTGACTTATTAATTTCTCCTTAATAAATTTTAACAATCCTCTTACTTTATGCCCCAAAATTAATTCAAATGGACTGAATTTGATCGATTCATTTGGTGCATTTCTGATCGCAAAAAGTACAAACAGAACTCCCCCATCCCAAGCATCGGGATAATCCTGACCATAAGCCAGCAACATGGTCTTTAGTGTTTGATGCCATCCCTCTAGCACTCCCTGCAATTCCAGTACGCAGTAGGGTCATAGAGATGTACAGCATGGAAACAGACCTTTCGGTCCAACTTGTCCATGCCGACCAGATATCCCAACCCAATCTAGTCCCGCCTGCCAGCACCCGGCCCAAATCCCTCCAAACCCTTTCTATTCATATACCCATCAAATGCCTTTTAAATGTTGCAATTGTACCAGCCTCCACGACTTCCTCTGGCAGCTCATTCCGTACACGAACCATCCTCTGTGTGAAAAAGTTGCCCCTTAGGTCTCTTTTATATCTCTCCCCTCTCACCCTAAACCTCTGCCCTCTAGTTTTGGACTCCCCCACCCCAAGGAAAAGACTTTGTCTATTTATATGATCCATGCCCCTCATGATTTATAAACCTCTATAAGATTTGAATTGCTTTATTCCCAAGTTATCAATAACCTCCTTGTATAGTTTGGATGTGAAGTTTGATCCTTGATCTGACTGGATCTCTACTGGCAGTCTGTATCTAGTAAAAAAAATTAAGTAATTCTTCTACAACCCTTTTTGCTGTGATGTTGTGTAATGGGATTGCCTCTGGAAATCTCGTCGATACATCCATTACTGTTAATAAATACTTATTCCCACTTTTTGTTTGAGGTAGGGGACCTACACAATCAATCAACACTCTTGTGAAAGGTTCCTCAAATGCTGAAATAGCTATTAAAGGTGCAGGTTTTATTACTGCCTGTGGTTTTCTAATTAGCTGACATGTATGACATGTCTGGCAAAATTCAACTACATCTTTGTGTAGTCCAGGCCAGTAAAAATGTCTTTGTATTTTAGCCTGTGTTTTCCTCAACCCTAAATGACCTCAAGTGGTAGCTCATGTGCCACTCGCAGCATCTCCTTTCTATATCTTACTGGCAAAATAGTTATATGAATCTCTGCCCATCTCTGCTTGGACATGTGATGGTCTTCATTGCCTCATTAAGACATCATTTGTTAAGTAATAACACACTTCCCTGTAAGTGCCTTTTGATATAACTGTTTTAACTCCTCATCTTTCTGCTAATTCAATCAGCTTAGCAGAGCTGTAGATATTTGCATGTTTACCTATTTGCTCCTTCTCTGTTCCACTTATCTGATCAAAATATGTCTCAGATAACACTACGTCAGCTTCCTTATCTGTGCCTTTTGATCCCTCCTGCTTCAACTTGTGCTTCTGTAATCTTGTGATCACACAATCAGCGAAAATTCCTGGAAAAACATTCTTCATGTCTTCAGTTGTCTGATTCTCCCCTGGCTTTTCAACTAGAGTAGGCAGCATGCCTACCGGTGAATCAGCTATATCATTTGCAAGGACAAATTGTATTCCTGGAACTGAGAGTTTGTCCAGTACTCCGACCACAAATTTTCCACTCCTCTCTGGACTCTTTAGCCTCATCTTACATAATTGAGCACTTTTTGTCTCACCATGAATTCCTGTTACCAGCAACTTTTTTCACAATAGTTCCTCAGGAGTACATATCTCCTCGTCCTTCAGCATTACAGACTGAGAGGATCCTGTGTCCCTTCATATTGTACCCCTCCTTACCTACTCCTCCTGGCCTATGTAAATAAACTTAACCGTTGTATGTATATTTTTTAAACAGGTGTGGCACTTCTTCCTTAATCAACCTCTGAACATCTTGTACACTCTGAGGCAGTTGTCTCTTGTGATTTTTGTTACTAGTCCAACAAAACTTCCAGGTTTGTTCTGTTTTCCTACATCTCTTTCTCCTAGCCCACCAACACTGATTTCGTGCAGTCCACTTTATTACAATGAAAACACTAGAGCTTTTTAACTTCTTTGTCCCCCTCAAGGGTTTCTTTTTTACCCTGTGGTAAGTTATCTTTATGATCTTCCCTGAGATCTACATTTCCTGTTTCCATTCTTTTTGCCTCCATTTCTATCCCTCTTGAATTGAAAATGATTCTGGAAGTCAAACTGAGTTTTATGGACCAGCTCATAATCATTAGCCACTTCAACTGCTAACTTTGCTGTTTTAACTCTCTGCTCATCCACACGAGTTCACACTACTTCCTCGTTAAGGTTACCTTCAGCCATTAATCTCCAACCTTTTAAACTGACTTTCCTATTTAAGTGCCAGTTTTTGAAGTACAAAAGTTCCCTCTCATTCTTTCTCTGCTCTCTCTTCTTCCTTCTCTTCTGCTGATCTCTTTTCCCCTCTCTTCTGCTTTTAATCCTAACTCAAACGGTTTCATTTCTGCTGCCCTTTCCTTTCGCACACACTTAAATCAAGCTGCTTCATTTGCAATTGAATTCTTGCCATCTCTATAGATTCTGATGGTTTCTCAGCAAGTTTAAAAGCTGAGCTACTGCTGTAATTATCTCACCTTTCCTCACAGAGGCAGGCAGTTCCAATTCCAGCTTCTCTGCTAATTCCTGCAACTTGGTCTTATTCACTTTTTTGCAAAACTTCCAACATCACCGCATCCATATCCAGAAACCCTTTGGCAACTGAAAGAGACATTAGTATCCCAAGCTTTGTCTAACCAACCAAACTAACACCAAAAATAAAGACACTAGCACCTACCACTCACTGTTTAAAATCCCGCAAAAAGCCCCCAATCTGTTATGGACGAGAATCATAGAGTCATAGAGATGCACAGCATGGAAACAGACCCTTTGGTCCAACCCGTCCATGCCAACCAGATATTCCAACCCAATCTAGTCCCAGCAACCGCCCATATCCCTCCAAACCCTTCTTATTCATATACAAATCCAAATGCCGCTTAAATGTTGCAATTGTACCGGTCTCCACCATATTCTCTGGCAGCTCATTCCATACACGTACAATCCTCTGTGAAAACATTGCCCCTTAGGTCTTTTTTATAACTTTCCCCTCTCCCCTAAACCTATGCCCTCTAGTTCTGGACTCTCCCACCCCAGGGAAAAGACTTTGTCTATTTATCCTATCCATGCCTCTCATGATTTTATAAACCTTTATAAGGTCACCCTCAGACTCCGACACTCCAGGGAAAACAGCCCCAGCCTGTTCAGCCTCTCCCTATAGCTCAAATCCTCCAACCCTGGCAACATCCTTGTAAATCTTTTCTGAACCCTTTCAAGTTTCACAACATCGTTCCGATAGGAAGGAGACCAGAATTGCATGCAATATTCCAACAGTGGCCTAACCAATGTCCTGTACAGCCGCGACATGTCTTCCCAACTCCTGTACTCAATACTCTGACCAATAAAAGAAAGCATACCAAATGCCTTCTTCACTATCCTATCTACCTGCGACTCCACTTTCAAGGAGCTATGAACCTGCACTTCAAGGTCTCTTTGTTCATTAACACTCCCTAGGACCTTACCATTAAGTGTATAAGTCCTGCTAAGATTTGCTTTCCCAAAATGCAGCACCTCGCATTTATCTGAATTAAATTCCATCTGCCACTTCTCAGCCCATTGGCACATCTGGTCAAGATCCTGTTGTAATCTGAGGTAACCCTCTTCGCTGTTCACTTCACCTCCAATTTTGGTGTCATCTGCAAACTTACTAACTGTACTTCTTATGCTCGCATCCAAATCATTTATGTAAATGACAAAAAGTAGAGGGCCCAGCACCGATCCTTATGGCATTCCACTGGTCACAGGCCTCCAGTCTGAAAAACAACCCTCCACCGTCACCCCCTGTCTTCTACCTTTCAGACAGTTTTGTATCCAAATGGCCAGTTCTCCCTGTATTCCGTGAGACCTAATCTTGCTAACCAGTCTCCCATGGGGAACCTTGTCAAACGCCTTACTGAAGTCCATATAGATCACATCTACCACTCTGCCCTCATCAGTCCTCTTTGTTACTTCTTCAAAAAACTCAATCAAGTTTGTGAGACATGATTTCCCATGCTCAAAGCCATGTTGACTATCCCTAATCAGTCCTTGCATTTCCAAATACATGTACATCCTGTACCTCAGGATTCCCTCCAACAACTTGAGACAGATTCACTGTTTGGCTTGTCCTATAATAGTAGTGTTGTCCCAGTCAAACTCGTGTGGCTAGTCATCTGCGTGTGTGACTACGATAGGACAAGCCAAACCGAGAACAGCCAGGGAATTCCTAGAGGCATGGCACTCATCCACTGATTCAATCAACAAACACATCGACCTGGACCCAATATACCGGCCACTGCAGCGGACAGCTGGAACTGACAACCGGAAGCGGCAGATTCAAACCACTATAAATGCCGGAGGAAAGATCACAGAAGCGCTTCACAGGAGGCTCCCAAGCACTAAGGATGTCACCTAGACAGGGGACGAAACGTCTGCAACACAAATTCCCAGCTCGGCGAACAGAATCACAACAAAGTAGAAAATATTATCCCTCTATCCTAGAAGGGATGGAAGCAGAAACCAAAAGGTCAGTTGGGTGCCATTTTCTTGGGCAAGGTGTGAGAATCAATCATTAAAGAGGTTCAAACTGGGTAATTAAAAAAATTCAATATGATTGGAACAAGGTCAGCATCGTTTTGTGAAAAGAGAATCATGTTTAACATATTTATTGGGTTTCCTTTACGGAGTCATATGTGGAGTGGATAAAGGCGAGTCTGTAGACATGCTCTTCTTGGATTTCCAGAAATCATTTGATTAGTTGCCACATTAATAGTGTATTATGGAAAATAAAAGCTCATGGAAGATTACAAAGCATATGCATAAATGGATCCTTGACTGACAAGACGTGATGATGGAATCCTGGAGGATTTGTGCTCGATCCTCGACATTTTATAATTTATGTGAATGGCACCAATGAAGGAAACAAAGGCATAGGAGCAATTCACAAAGTAAGGAGCAAAGTAAATTTGTGAAGAAGATATATGAAGCTTGCAGATGGACATAGGTAGGTTGAGTGAGTGTGCAGAGTGGCAGATGGAGTATAAGATGAGAAAATGTGAAGTTGCTCGCTTTGACACAAAGAATAAAAAAAAGCAGAGTACTACTTAACAAAGAAGAACAAGGGCAGAAAGATCTGTGTTTTCTGGTATGTGAGTCACAAAAAAGTCAGAACACAAGCACAGCACATACGCAAGAAGGCTAAAAGGATGCTATGTTTATTTTGAGAGAAATTGAAAGTAAGAACGTTAGGATTCAGTTATATAACAAGGCATTGGTGAAACTACATATCAAATATTTTGCACAGTTTGGTCTCTTTATTCATGGAAGGATGTAAATGCCTTGAAGGCGGTTCAGAGAATTTTCACTAATTTGGTACCTAAAACGAGTGAGTTGTCTTATGAGGCTGGGTTTGTTTCCACTGGAGTTTAGAAGTGTAACGGGTGACATATTTGAAGCGTATAAGGTCCAGAAAGGATTTGTCAAGGTGGATGAGGAAAGGATGTTTCCTCTTGTGGATTAATCTGATAAGACACTCTTTTAAAATTATTGCTCACCCTTTTAGGACAGAGATTAAGAGAATACTTTTCTCTCAGAGAATTGTGTGATTTTGGAATTCTCTGTCTCAGAACATTTTGGAAAAAAGACTTTGAATATTTTTAAGGCAGAAGGAGAGTCATAGACAGCACAGGAAGATCTCCTTCAGCCCATTGTGTCTACACCGGTCTTCAAATATCCGTCTATTTTAATCCCATTTTGCAACACTTGGCTTGTTGCCCTGTTAAGCTGTGGCCTTTGTAAGTGTTCATCTAAATAGTTCTCAAGTGTCTCGAGGGTTTCCACTCTTTACCCCACTTTTAGGCAGTGAATTCCAGGCATCCATACTCTTCTGGGTAAAAATACTTCCTCAAATCCCCTTTCAACCTTTGGCTCCTTACCTTAAAACTGTGCCCACTAGTTAGTGACCCCTCTTCTAAGTGGGAAATTTTCTCCCTATCTACCCTGTGTATGCCCCTCAGTACTTAGTACATTTCCAATCAGAGATCCCCTCAGCCTTCTTGGCTATTAGAAAAAAGACACTCTGTCTAGTTTCCCTGCTGAGCTGAGAAGATTGATTTTTTTAAGCAAGAAACTAAAGTTTTTTGGGGGTAGATGGGAGTGTGCACAGAAGCAGATCAGCCCTGAACGTATTGACTATTGGGGCAGTCTTAAGGGAACGAAGAATCTAATTCAAATGTTCATATGTGTGTGATGGTGACACAATGCTGAGATGACAGAAATGGCAAATGGTAACCTTTTGAATATAAAAGTTGCTGGATGGAAAATGAGAGCAAATGGAACCCAATTGTAGTTCTGGGTGACCACTTTGCAGACAATTCTTCTCAGCCTGTAAGAATGCTCACCCATCTTCCAGTTCCTTGCCTTTCGAACACCCCATCCTTCTCTCACTCACACTTCTGTCCAAAGTCACTTGCAGCTTTCCAGTGAAGCCTACTCAAACTGAAGCCTACTAAACATTTCCTGTTTAGGCATTTCACAGCCTCCTGGACTCAAAATTGAGTTCAAAACCTCCAGACAATAAACTCTACCCTCTATTTTGTTTCACCACTTTCTCGTTTTTTTGTTGAGTTTCTTCTGCACTTTCTGTTTTCATTTCACCACCAAATTTCCTTTTCTACCTTGCTGAAGTACATACTATCCAGTGTTTGCATTCATATGATTTAAATAAATGTCTTTCTTTATAATACAATGCTTTATGCAAAGGACCATTATCATGATTACTAATTTGTTATGTTTAACTCCTGGTTTAATATACTGTGATGTTTGGCAAATATTTTCTACCTTGTTTATTACTTTTCTAAATTAAATGATGTTTTCGCAACTTAGAAAATTCAGGCAATAGACTGCTACCTGAGAGATTAACTGTTCTACATGATGTCCATTTAAATGGAGCCAGTGATAGTTTTATGACAGCGTACTTAGACACAACACAAATAGCACTTTATGCCTCAGATCATTTTATTGCTGTAATATTGCGTGGCAAATATGTTAGCTTAAACAACTATAGCAAGCACACATGAGCGCCATCTTAAATTCACCATAGCCTTTACCTTTGTAAAATCTTTGGGAAAGGACTGAGCTGATCCACGATCAAGCTATTATCTAAGAAAATGTTCTTAATATGCAGACTGCAGCAATATTTTACATTGGAACATTTAAAAGGCTTCTGGACAGTACATGAATAGGAAAGGTTTGGAAGGATAAGGGTTAAATGCGAGCAAATTGGATTACATCAGATCAGGATATCTGGTCAGCCTGGATGAGTTGGATCGAAGGGTCTGTTTCCATGCTGTATAATTCTATGACTCTACTCTTTAGCTTATGCAAAGTAACAAGCACAATAAGAAATGTTCATTACTACATTAAGAACATAAGCTGTGGAATGATAAATACTATTCATCCTCCTAAACCTGCTTCTTCTAGCAACCCTATGTAATTGGGTCACACAGTGTTAGTCAGACACTATAGAAGCACCTGGCCTAAAAATATCATATTCTACAGCTACCCAGGGGGTCATCATAATTTTCAATGGTTAAGCTGTTGACTGGTCACTCCCAGTCCAATGTCACTCCTTGTGAATTGTTCTATATAGACAAATTTGTTGAGAGTTAGTACCTCCTGACACGTATACTGTATATGTTGTGGAGTTTCTGCTGCTGTGAATGTGTTGAGTGTAAGCAACTGGAGTCAGGATGGGAAGTTATAAAGTCAGAGAGTCATACAGCATGGAAACAAACCCTTTGGTCCAAGACATCCATATCGATCATAATCCCAAACTAAACTCATCTCCCCTGCCCTTGCTTGACCCATATCCCTCCAAACATTTCCTATTCATGTACTTATCCAAATGTCTTTTAAACATTGTAACTGTACCCACCTTCACCATTTCCTCTGGAAGTTCATTCCATGCACGAACCCTCTTTTGTGTAAAACAAAATTGCCTATCAGTCTTTTTTAATTTTCTTTCATCTCATCTTAAAAATATGCCCCTTCAGTCTTGAAATCTCCCACCCTAGGGAAAAGGCATCTTCCATTAACCTTATCTATAGCCCTCATTGTTTCATAAACCCCTATAAGGTCACCTCTCAACTTCCTACACTCCAATGAAAAAAGTCCCAGCCTGTTCAACCTTTTCTTATAACTCAAACGCTCCATTCCCAGCAACATCCCAGTAAATCTCTTCTGAACCCTCTCCAGCTTAATAATATCCTTCCTATTACAGGGAGACCAGATCTGGACACAGTACTCCAGGAGAGGCCTCACCAATGTCCTGTACATCCTCAACATAACATCTTAACTCCTGTACTCAAAGGTCTGAGTAATTAAGGCAAGCATGCTAAATGCCTTCTTAACCACCCTATCTATATGTGCTGCAAACTTCAAAGAATTATATACCTGAAAGTCACTCTGTTTGACAACACCGCCCAAGGTCTTACTTTTAATTGTATAAGTTTTGTCTTTTGTTTGTTTTAACAAATGCAATATCTCGAATTTATCCAAATTAAAGTCCATTCACCACTCTTCAGTTCATTGACCCAATTGATCAAAATCTCTTTGTGGTCTTAGATAACCTTCTTCACTGTCCACTATATTACCAATCCTGGTGTTAGCCACAAAATTACTAATCATGCTTTCTATGTTCTCATCTAAATCATTTATATAAATAACAAACAAAACTGGACCCAACACCACTAGTCACAGGCCTCCAATCTGAGAAATAACCCTCCACCATCACTTTCTGTCTCCTCCCATTAAGCAAATTTTGTATCCATTTGGCAAGCTCACCCTGAATCCCATGTGATCTAACTTTAATAATTAGTCTACTATATGGAATCTTGTCAAAGGCTTTATTGAAGTCCAAATAAACAATGTCTACCAATCTGTCCTCATCAATCTTCTTGGTTACTTCCTGAAAAAACTCAATCAAGTTTGTGACACACTATTTCCCTCACACAAAATCATGTTGACTATCCCTCATCATTTTTTGCTTCTCCAAATGCATATAAATCCAATCTTTCAGAATCACATCCAAACATTTACCCAGACTCACTAGTCTATAGTTCCTAGGCTTCTCCTTACAATCCTTCTTAAGCTAAGGCAAACATTAGGTATTCTCCACTCATTTAGCACCTCACCCATATTTATAGATGATACAAATTTATAGTGCCCTGCAATTTCTTCCCTAACTTCCCACAAAGTCCTGGGATACACGAGATCAGGCCATGGAGACTTATCCACCATTACATTTTCTAAGACCTCCTGCATTTCCTCTTCTGTTTTCAAAACAGTTGTTCAATGGAAAACAGTTGATGATGAAGTAAGTAAATGATGTGACAAACTGACAGTTCTGTAAAAGTGATCAGGTGAGCAGAGAACAGTGTCAGTTGCTGCTGTAAAGAGAGCAAGCGTAAAGTAAGTGTGCACTTATGATGAGGAATATTGCAGTGTGCACTTATGTTGACTGTACATCAAGCGAGGAAAGAAAATATTAAGGGTGTCATACTCACCCTTGTAGTAGAACATAGAACAGTATAGCACAGAACAGGCCCTTCGGCCCACAATCAGGTAAAATGTTATAATCACTTCCTGCACCAGGTCAAGATCCTGGGTGTGATATGTGTAATCTTAGTATGTAACTCCTCTCTACTTTATTACCTTAGCTCCCTCTTTAACATTCTCCAGGCATAGAATCCTTTGAAAACTTTATTTATCTCACAGCTGCAGACCCTCCCATCATCTCACCACCGGTGATGGCAACATCAGCTACCCTGCCGAGGAATTCCCACCTAGGCTTCTTCAACTCTCTATTTCCTCCTATCTATATATCTTTAAAACTCACCTTTTTAACTAAATTTTTGGCCATCCCTCCTTGTAACTTGTCAGCCTTTATTTCTGATTGCTCCTCTATGGAGTTTTTCTGTTAAGAAATTAAATAAATATAAAGTAGTGCTGTCTGGAGCTTGGCTTAATAATGTTTTAATGTAGCAGAATACGAATATAATTGAGGGTTGGGCTGTTGAAATACAAACGACTGCTCCCTTTTCAAGTCACAGAGTCATAGACATTTTGTTAGGAGTAACAACAAAATGGATTATTACTTGAATGGTAAAAATGTTGTAGTATGCTGATTTGCAGAGGGACCTGGGTATCCTTGTCCATGAATCGCAGAAGATTGGTCTGCAGGTACAAGTAATTAGGAAGGCAAATGGAATTTTGTCCTTCGTTGCGAAAGGGGTTGAGTTTAAAAGCTGGGGGGGTTATGCTACAGCTGTACAAGGTGCTGGTGAGGCAACACCTGGAGTACTGTGTGCAGTTTTGATCTCCTTACTAAAGAAAGGATGTACTGACACTGGAGGGGGTACAGAGGGGTTTCATTAGGTTGATTCCAGAGTTGAGAGGGTTGGTTTATGAGGAGAGGCTGAGTAGACTGGGATTATATTCATTGGAATTCAAAAGAATGAGGGAGGGAATCTGATAGAAACATATAAAATTATGAAGGGAATCAATACAATAGAAATAGATAGGATGCTTCCACTGGTAGGTGAGACGAGGAAAAGACGCCATGGCCTCAAGATTAGAGGAAGCAAGTTGAAAACTGAATTGAGAAGGAGTTTCTTCACCCCAAGGGTTGTTAATCTATGGAATTCCTTGTCCAGTAAAGTCATTGACACCACTTCAGTAGTCACTTTTAAAGCTAAGGTAGATACCTTTTTGAAAAATAAAGGAATTAAGGGATGTAGTGATAACGCAGGTAAGTGGAACTGAGACCATGAAAAGATTAGCCATGATCTTATTGAATAGTGGGGCAGACTCGAAGTGCCATGCAGCCTGCTCCTGTTCCTAGTTCTTATGTTCTATGTTCTTATGTACAGCACGGAAAGAGACCCTTCGGTCCAACTCGTCCATGCTGACCAGATGTCCTAAATTAATCTAGTCCCATTTGCCAGCACTTGGCCCATATTGCTCTAAACCCTGCTTATTCATATACTCATCAGGTGCCTTTTAAATGTTGCAATTGTACCAGCCTCCACCTCTTCCTCTGGCAGCTCATTTCATACACGTACCACCCTCTGTGTGAAAAAGTTGACCCTTAGGTCTCTTTTATATCTTTCCCCTCTCACCCTAAACCTATGCCCTCTAGTTCTGGACTCCAAACCCCAGGGAAAAGACTTTGTCTATTTATCCTAACCATGCCCTCCATTATTTTACAAACCTCTATAAGGTCACCCCTCAGCCTCCGGCGCTCCAGGGAAAGCAGTCCCAGTCTATTCAGCCTCTCCCTATAGCTCAAATATTCCAGCTTTGGCAATATCCTTCTAAATATTTTCTGAACCCTTTATTCAATTCAAATTCCACCATCTTCCATGGTGGGATTTGAACCCGGGTCCCCAGATTTACAATTTAGTGATAATACCACTAGGTCTTCACAACTGCTTAATTACATCAAATATAGAAGTTCTTGAAAAGGGTGAGAATTCATTTATAAATGTAAATACTCTTCTCTGGGTAGAATGCTGCTGTGATATGCAGTACTGATTTTCTGCATCCAATTTTTGCTTTTAAACGTCATTGCTTAATGCACAATCCTATATAACGACTATTCTTTGTCTGTCAGCACCACTCCAAACTTCTCAGAGTTTTGGGGACTGGTGTCAATTTTTTCCAAAGTTCTGTTCCCTAACTATTGACTCCATCCCTCTCCCTGGCAATAGTCTGAGACTAAGCTAGTGTGTTTGCAATTTTGTTGTCACATTTAATTCATGATTTGGAGATGCCGGTGTTGGACTGGGCTGTACAAATTTAAAAATCACACACCACCAGGTTATAGTCCAACTGATTTAATTGGAAGCACTAGCTTTCGGAGTACTGCTTCTAACCACCTGATGAAAGAGCAGCGCTCCAAAAGCTAGTGCTTCCAATTAAATCTGTTGGACTATGATATGGTATTGTGTGATTTTTAATATTTAATTCAACATGACCTTTGAATTCATATTCATACCATTATCACCAAGATTGTTTATTTCAACCTCCATAACATTTCCCAACATCCTTTGTGTCCTAGGCCCAAACATTTTCCGCTGCTTCATCATTAGGCCAGGAGTGTGGATGTTCAGCGAGGTAAAAACAATGACTGCAGATGCTGGAAACCACATTCTGGATTAGTGGTGCTGGAAGAGCACAGCAATTCAGGCAGCATCCGAGGACAGGCAAAACCTGGACCATCTCTGACACCTCCCTCCCCTTCCTGGACCTCTCCATCTCCATCAGTGACGACCGACTTGACAC
>NC_057724.1:31644162-31670091 GCF_004010195.1 Chiloscyllium plagiosum | reverse complement strand
GATGATTGCACAAGCCTCAGTACCATTCATGACTCCTCAGATACTGAAGAAGTCCATATCCATATACATTAAGATCTGGACCACATTCAAAGTTGTGCTGATAAGTGCAAATTATATTTACATCTCACATATACCAAACAAGGGCTTCCTCCGACCATCTCCTACTGACATTCAATGGTATCATTGTTGCTGAATCCTCATTATCAATATCCTGCAGGTTTTTGCTGAACTGAAACAGCCACATAAATACTATGGCTCCGAAAACAGGTCAGATGCTGGCAATTTTGTGACTAGTAACTAATCTTCAGATTTGACAAAATCTGTTCACCATTCTTAAGGCTCAAGTCAACAGTGGGATGGCTGGAGTGTGCAAATTCAGCAACATTCAAATTTGACACCATTCAGGACAAAGCAGCACACTTGACTGGCAACCCAACGACCACTTTAAACATTAATTCCTTCTAACTCCAACAAACACTGGCAGCAATGCATACCGACAGCTAAAAGCACCGCACCAGAGCAACTCACCAAGCTTCTGCCATTTGAAATCCCTGACCTCTAACTCTTGAAAGGTCAAGAGACTTCTAAGCTTCTACCCAAGGCAGAACACCATCCTCACTTGGAACTATATCATCATTAATTCACTACCATTGATTGAAAATTGTGGAGGTTCCTTCCTGACAGCACTGTGGGCATATCTCACCCCAACCCCTCTGCTTCATCATGGACTGCAGCAGTTCAAGACAGCAGCTCACCACCACCTTCTCAAGGCTAATTAAGAATGGACAATAATGCAGCCAGCCCAAATCCTGTCAAAGAATTTTAGAAACCCTGTATCAGTTGCTGCAACTTTACTTCATGCCTCCTTTACCTCTACATCCAATTAACACAACCATCCTCTTAAGATTTCTCTGTGGCCTTGCATTTTCCTACTTCTGTGCTCTCCACTTGACCTACAGCCCTCTACAATATTTGCACTCCTCTTCTACTCTCTTGTGCATCCCTCATTCTAATTGCTCCATTATTGATAGTTTTGACTTCAGATATCGAAGTCCCAGGCTCTGGAATACTCTCCCTTTATGAATCATACCCTCATATGTTTATCCAACTTCTCCTTAAATGCATCAATGCTGCTTACTTCAACCAAACCATGCAGTGGTGAGTTCCACACTCTCATCATTCTTTGGATAAAAAGATTTCTTCCATATGTCCCACTGGATTCATTAATGACTATGTTATGTTGATGCTATCTCATTACAAATTTCCCACAAGAGAAGGCATTAACTCTGCATGGGTGTTATTAAAACCTTTCATAATTTTAATGGTCTTTATCAGGTCACCTGTCAGCCTGTGTTTTTCAAAAGTGACTCAATTTATCAGCTCTTTCCTAATCATTGTGACCACCCATTTGGTATCATCCTTGTAAATCTTGTCCACACACTCTCCTATGCTCCTGTATGTTTTTTTATTAAAACCAAAAATAATACTCTGAATTGTGATCTAACCAAGATTTAATTGAGGTTTAACACAAATTCCCTACTTATCAATCTTATTTCACTACAAATAAAGCTTTGTTCTTTGTTTTTTTTTTCAAGATGGTCTTGCTAGCCTCTGGTGCAATTTGTACTGTTTAGTGTCTTTGTATTCCAAGATCCACTTGTTCCCCTTCCCCATCAGGACTTGGACTTTGCAAGTAATAAGAGACATTGTTGTTCTTCCCTACTCTTCCTCCTAAAATGTATTATAACACATTTATCTGTGTTGCACTTTATTTACCAATTATTTAGTCTGTTGTGGTTTTAAAGCCTCTGGTCAGTTTTTATGGTGTAAGGGGAAGAATGGAAATAGCTAGATATCTCAAGTGGCACAAACTTGTTAAACCAAATAGCCTTCACCTGCTGTGTAATATTCTGTCATTCTACTGTGGTGAATGACCCTCTTCACCATATTTTCTTAATCCAAAAATGTTTAATACTCTTCTTTCTGCCTACAGCTTTTAAATTCATTGCACCGTCTACTTCTTGTGGATGAGAGGTTGCAGTGAAGTTTGACAGCAAGGATGTATGGGGCTCTTGTTATGCGGTCATGATATTCCTCTCTCTGGACCAGGAGGCCTGTGTTCAAGCCTCCTTCAGCAATGTCTCCTAAAATGCTATACAGATTAATTAAAATATATCTATTAAAGGGTGGGGGTGAAGTAGAAATTTGTAAAGTACAAGTTAAAAGAAAGCCATAGCTAACAGAAATGTTGCGCTCTGCTTTAATGGAAAATGGATTGCTGTTGTTTTTATGATTCTATTCTCAAATCCTCTCTCACTTCCTAACTTATCTCATTTCTCTCCTATTCTTGTCAATACTGATATTATTCAAAATGAACCTTAATCTTTCACCTCCATTTCTCAATACAAGGTCACAATGTTTCATTTCTGTGAGAGGTGATTAACTATACCAATAAAGATAATCTTAAATAAACTCACCATGAGGTAATTTTTACTGCGTTAGAAGGATAGCGGAAAGCATATAATGGTTTAGAAGCATCTTGCTGGAAGTTGCTTACGAGTTATAATCAGAAATGCTTAATGTTCCCTATCTAGCAAACTGGGCAATAAATGACAAAAGATAAAACTGAAAATCCCTCAATATTAGACTCCATATGCAATCATAATTGACATGATAAATGAAGGGATTCATCTTAGCACATATACTGCTTTGTTGGTTAGCAACATATGAAAAGCAGAGGTGGTGAAGTCTTGTTGCTGCGTATCAACAAGACTTTGCTCTTCATTATGACACAAACACAGCTATCAATGAATCAGGAAAGAAAGCTAACCTTTAAAAGTTACCTTCGACAGTGCTCTCCGTTTGATTGTTATGCTATACCTACAGCAAGCTGGTCCTTATAATTTCTAAAATAATAGTTGCTTCAGCTATCTTCCTGGTTCTATTTCGTCGACCGTACCAGATGTGGTAGACAGCACTCCAGTTTTATTTTCCAGATTCTGTTTATTGAACTTCTCCACGATGGATGTTAATCACTTTGGCAGTATTGTGACAGTGCTTTCATTGCTGATCATAGTTTCCAATGCTGTCGTGGTGGTGGTGCTGGTCCTGATGATTCTGAAGAACAGGTCTGCCAGCTTGTGCTTTGTGTTGAACCTGGCAGTTGCAGATATGCTGGTCGGATTTACCTGCTTTGGAACGGCTGTCATAGTGCTCACTAGACAGGATTTCACCGCCAGTAGAGAGTTGTGCATGTTACGGATTTCACTTATAATCTCGCCCTCTGCTGCCTCTATATTAACAATGGTGTCGGTTGCTTTTGATCGTTTTCTCGCTATAAAACTACCTTTACAATACTGCCGACTGATGCTTGATAAAATGGTGGCATTAATCATTGTGTGCCTCTGGACTGTAGCACTTATAATTGGGTTCCTTCCAGTGATCATTAGGCAGCTACAGCCTAAAGAGTACAACGGGACCTGTACCCTGTTCTCGATCATCAATCCGAAGTATATTATAATTGTATTTTGTTCTTGTTTTCTTCCTGCTTCCTTAATCTTCGTCTATTTCTACAGCGTAATCCTCAAAATAGCATACTCCCACACACGGCAAATCCTTGAAAGTGAGCGAATCAGTGCAGTCTCCAGCCCTGCTCCACCACCTCGCTGTCACATCCGAGATGTCAAAGCTGTCAGGATCATAGGGATACTTGTTGGGTGCTTTATGGTTGCATGGACGCCCTTCTTCATTGCAACTTCTGTGCAAGCGTGTTGCACCAAGTGCCAATTATATACAACCATTGAAGACTACCTCTGGCTCCTTAGTCTGTGTAACTCTCTGCTGAATCCGCTGATTTATTCCTATTGGCAAAAAGATGTGAGAAAGAAGGTTCTTCAGCTCTGTTGTGTGGCAAAACCCAGAATTTCCCCAACGCGCTGCGTCACCCGCTGGGAAACAATAAAGACCCAAAACCCTGGTGCAGAGAGAGGGACTGAAGGTGAATTACCAGTGTCCTGTGCAGCAATTGGTACTGTCAGTTATTGCACAACCAATACACCAAATGGTAAGTGCAGGCATACCGTATTTCAGATTTAAAAGATGCTTGGGTTACATTGCTCTGTATAATTTGAGGTCAAGGCAAGTGTCAACAGGAAAAATTTCAACAACTTGTATTGTCATTAACAACTTTAACCAAATAATAATTTGGCACTTCAGATGTGAGAATAAAGCATGAGGAAAATGAATTCCAAACCAACCTTTATAGAGATTGGGGAAGGAGGCAACAGCTTGGTGAAAGACCATAAGACATAGGAGTGGAAGTAAGGCCATTCAGCCCATCAAGTCCACTCCGCCACTTAATCATGGCTGATGGGCATTTCAACTCCCCTTACCTCCACTCTCCCCATAGCCGTTAATTCCTTACAAGATCAAGAATTTATCAATCTCTGCCAGAGTTAGGTTTTTAAAGGAAAGAATGGAATGGTGAAGAGTTTTTGAAAGAAAACAGCCTCAATCACCGTGGGTAGGAGAAGGGAATGGAGACTTAGAAAAGATTAAAATCAAAGGAACGAAATACCTTGTGGGGAGGGTACAACGTGATGGTCTAGGATTTGGGAAGATTTCAGAGTTAGGATGGGGTTAGACTACTGAGGGATTTAAAAATAAGGATGATTTTTACACAGCATTTATTAGAATAGGTTGATCAACTTAGAGAGGAATAAAGTCATTGACAAGTGGGACTTAAAGTGACAAGGCTGCATTTTACTTCTTAATCATTGTACATTGGCCTAGCTCCAGCAATTTTGCTCAATGTTTGTATTTTATACAGGTTCCAATTTCTAATACAAAATAAAGATATCTAACCTTTTATTTTTACCATCTAATTTTCTTCCCAACTCTCCAGAAGGGTTTGAGTCAGTTAGAATACAATTCCACGAGTACCAGAAACCTATATGAGTTTTTCCAAATAGCCCTGCTTTACATATGAATGTAAATAGTAAGGTCGTTAAAGACATTTGACCATGGGAATGTGCAAGAGACAATAGTCCCAAAAGGGTACAAGCTAGAACCTTAGAGGATAAAAAAGAACCTCGACCCACTGTTTAGCTAACACTTGCAGATGGAGTTTTCAGTGAGTTGCTAAATAGTGATCAAAAACAAAGACTCTCACTAACTTGTTCAAAGGATACTGAGGGCAATTCTATTATCTCCTGTGTGAACATGGTTGAGATCAGCAAATGCATTAGTGCTGGTAATAAACATTGCCCATTTGTTAATTCTATGGATCAAATTTAAATCTGATGATGTATTTTCCATCAGCACAGATCACTGGAGAGTGTTTTCTTTACAGTCTTATCTATTTATATTTACACCAATGGCAATGAAGATACTGCGGCTCTAAAACCGTGTAGGCTGCAATTTTGAAAAAAATCCAGTTCTAACCACTTAATTCACATTTCAAATCAGGCAAATAATTCAATAAGTAAATTAAATAGCACAAGCCATCTTTCATTATCAGGGATGAGAAAGTGAGGTCTGCAGATGCTGGATTTCAGAGCTGGAAATGTGTTGCTGGAAAAGCGCAGCAGGTCAGGCAGCATCCAGGGAACAGGAGAATCGACGTTTCGGGCATAAGCCCTTCTTCAGGGCCTTTTTCATTATCATCCCAGTCAATTAAAATGCCGCTGCTGAAAGATAAGTTTAAAGGATATTTATACTTGCATTTTGTTAAGATGATACTATCCCATTATACCACAGACAAAAAACAGAGAATGCTGGAGAAACTCGGCAGGATCAGCAGAGAGAAAGCAGACTTAACTTTTCAAGTCCAATTACCCTTCTACAGAACTCCAGTTCTGAAGAACTGGGCTCAAAAGCTAACTCTGCCTTCTCTTCACAGATGCTGCCTGACCTGTTCAGTTTCTTCAGCAATATCTTTGTTTCAGAATTCCAGCATCCACAGTTCTATTTTACCTACTATTTCTCTTGGCTATGGAAGCATGCAAACAATTCAGCTGAACTGAAACTGGTCAGGCTGCTTGATGTGGTCAGTGTGGAAAAACAAGTGAAGAGGTCGTGTCTCTTTGTCATATCCTGTTGCTGTGTAAATTGTGTCAACAATAACTATTGCGTATATTACACAAGAGAAGTATGAGTATTTGAGAATTAAAGGGCACTGAGTTTCCACCACAATTAGTGCTAGGTTTTTGGGCAGTAATCACAAATGGGAAGATTTAAATCATTAAATTGAAGGCTTAATCACCAGTTTAATGAAGTTATATAATACATTAATACAAGTACAAATTCTGTGGCAGCCTTCTGATAAAGATTATGTGAGATGTGATGGTCAACTTTGTATTATTCATCACTTGGAATGGTTCAGAGCCCCACTCTGGCATGGCTTTCCGTATTTCATTTGCTCAGAGGATGACAGCAGGCTAAGAAGGTGCATAATTCACCAGCCTCAATTTTTGCTGATATATAAACCCTGACAATTGCAACACAGGCCAGTTTTTTCCCCAAAATACTTGAGCAATGAGGTGCCTTAATAATCTTTGCATCATGAATATCCTGAGGTACTGCCCATTCTTCTATCAGAGATAGAGGAATTCATGCAGATGGTGAAGGAGTGCCAGTTTCCATGCTTGTCTGGTTTCAGTAATATAGCATCATCACCTTGATTTTTGTCCATGACAAGTGAATCCATAACTTTGCTAAACTCCTTTACTGTATGTTCAATATCCAGCTCTGCAATCATTCACAGGCTTTCAACAGTTTATCTGTTTCACAGTGACAGTGTTTTACCTAGAATATAGCTCATGATTGTGTTCCACTCATCTCTCCAATCATTTATTGCAGCAGTGAAGTCTTCTGCTGCCTTTGTTTTCAATATGGCTGATTACTTTCCTGATGGAACTATGTCTTTTTAATCCTTTTATATATGTTCCTGATATTCTCTGGGAAGAAGGAGCTGTGGATATTCTGGCAGAGTTGTAACCAGTAGCCATTGGCATACTACCCAGCAGTCTATTCAGGCCGGCATGGTGGCACTGTTGTTAGCATTGCTGCCTCACAGTGCCAGAGACCCGGGTTCAATTCCTGCCTCAGGCAACTGTCTGTGTGGAGTTTGCACATTCTCCCAGTGTCTGCGTGGGTTCCCTCTGGGTTCTCTGGTTTCCTCCCACAGTCCAAAAATGTGCAGATTAGGTGAATTGGTCGTGCTAAATTGCCCATAGTGTTAGGTGAAGGAGTAAATGTAGGGGGGTGGGTTGCTTTTCGGAGGGTCAGTGTAGACATGTTGGGCCGAAGGGCCAGTTTCCACACTGTAAGTAATCTAATCTATTGGAATTTTCTTCTCGCAACTGCTAGAAGTCTCTTTGCATGGATCGTTCTTTGTAATTAACGAGCGCATACCACTTTCCTCATGTGGCAAGTTCCATCACAGTGAGGTTTGTTTCAAACCAGTTAGCAGTTTCTGCTTCCCATATGTTAAGTAGTGCAGTATTTTAGAATTACATTAACTTCTGCATTCAGTGTGAGAATGCCAGACAGTGTGTATTGAACTTAGTGACAGAACAATTGCTTATTACCTGGATATCCAGTGTGGCTGATGTTAATCAAAGGATAGCCTTTCTGCTTTGAATAAAAAGCTTCAAGAGTTGCATTGCCACCCCAGTTGACACCAGGGTGTGATCTTTATTGCAGCTGGCACTGTGGTAACTGTGTACATTGAGAATGCAGTTTAGCAAATCATATTGGTTGGTGATCAGTTTCAGCTGGGGCCAATGCTCTGATCTTGGTTATCTCCAGGGTTCTATGTAACATGTTTTGTTCTGAAAGAAATTGTGAGTTACTCAAAGTTGTGGTAGTTGAAAGGTTCCCAGTAGTTTGTCTGTTTACATTTATTTTTCACAGACTGCTTCAGGGTCCACACCAAATCTTGTTTTAAAATATCCTTGTAAATGAAGAATTTCTGATTCAGGAATTTTCCTGATAGCAGAGTCCACCTCCTGAGAGAATTGGTATTTCACCTCTATAATGAAACATAGCATTGAAGCACATGTACTCAGGAGGTTCACAGGCACTGTTTGAGTTGAAAAGAAGTGGAAGAGAACACATTTTGAACTATTTGTGGTGGGTTTTATCACTGAGAACAGTAAATTCCTTACAATGGAGGCAATACCTTGATCATGTATTTGATTTAAACCCTGCGTCTGCGAGATAATCATGGAATGTTTTTCCTTCAGTGACCTAATCTCAGCAAGTCTAGTCTTTTGTAGCAATGCAATAACAGTATTCAGCCATCACATTCCCTATTGATCATAGTTGCCTTTCATGTATTATCACCCAGCTGCAGGTTGTCTATCAGTCCATGCAAAAGCTCCTGACACTCAAACTTGTCAATCAAAGATCTTCTTTCTTTTGGTTTGTTTTATTTCTTTGCTTGTTGCAGTGGATTTTGTTGTGTAGAGAATCGAAGCCTCAAGCAACCAATGAAGCAGATTGGTGGATGAGCACCTTACCGTTGGGTGCTTCCTGACTTGAGTGGCTGACCAGTAAGATGTGATGTTCCCTTCAACTATTAGGGACACCCCAGAGCACCTGTTCTCTGTGCCAATTGACATGTGCTTATCATGTGCAACTGTTATCCTTGTATTTTGTTAACACTCTACAGTAAAACTGGAGTGTCCTCGCCAGGGCACAAACCTGGGCAAAATGTATGGAGACCTGTGATGTCCAAGATTCAGGGTCACCCTCTTAACCTCCCCGGCTGAGCCCAAAGATTGAAAAGCATAATGTTTGGCACCAGCTTGGTTGCAGGGGATGATGAAAAAGGTACATGTTCAGACAGTTTACTTGAGCACTTTGCTCCAAGTTTTATGTTGGGGCTTTACTCCCTTAGGTTTCAATGATTCTGATGTATCCATAAAGCAGGATGAAGGAATTGACTTACCTAGAACAGCTAAATATTTTAGGCCTTTATTCATGAGAGTTTAAAAGAATGAGGGGTGATATTATTAAAACATCGAAGATTCTGAACGGGCCAATCAGGATAGATGTTGATATTTACACTAGTGGGGGAATACAAACCAGGGGACATAGTCACAGAATAAGGGGACACTTCTTAAATTCTGAGATGCAAAGGTATTTATTTTCTCCCAGAGGGTAATGAATATCTGGAATCTTGTACCTCCAAGAGTTGTGGAGGCTAGATCATTGAAAGTTCTAAAAGAGGAATCATAGAGTTTTTGAGGAAAATACAGATGTACATAGGTTTTTGAAATATGAAGGGGTTGATGGCTATGCTGAGCTGGCAAGGAAAGGAAGTTGAAGCCTCTGGCAGATCAGTCATGATCTTGCAGAATGGTGGGACTGGCTTGATGGGCTGAATAGCCTATTCCTGTTCTTATTTCTTATAATCTCATATTCAGTGGAGCTATTCACCCATGGCTGACTAACACACAAAAACAGAAAGCATGCCAACTCTCATCACCCACCCACTGGCCACATCACATCAACATGTTGGACACACAAGATGAAGCTCAGCGTAATGGAGTAAATACATGAAAGAAAAATCTGGTTATAAAAGGTCAGGGTGGTAAAAACAAGGACTGCAGATGCTGGAAACCTGAGTCTAGATTAGAGTGGTACTGGAAAAGCACAGCAGGTCAGGCAGCATCCAAGGAGCAGGAAAATCGACGTTTCAGGCAAAACGGTGCTGAGCTGGAAGGTTGGAACTGGGGTAAGGTGGGGCGGAGGGGAAATGAGGAAACTGGTGAAGTCCACATTGATGCCCTGGGGTTGAAGTGTTCCGAGGCGGAAGATGAGGGTGTGAGGAAGCAGTGGTGGAGGAGGCCCAGGACCTGCATGTCTTTGGCAGAGTGAGAGGGGGAGTTGAAATGTTGGGCCACCGTCCAATTCTACCTCCTTCCCAAAATCCACAAGCCTGACCACCCAATCCAGACCCCTATAAAAGGTCAGGACAGGGCTAACAAATCAACTAAAAAAATGTAAGATCTTAATGACATCCTTGACAAACTGAAATGAATTTTACCCACGTCTTTAAAAAGAAACGGAACTTATGATGTGAGTTTTTGTTATTTGAATCTCTGATTGGTGCTGCAGGCCAAAGCACCATTAAAGAGTGGAGCACATTGCGGAATGTAGTAAATGATAGGCAAAAGGTATTGGTCAATCAGATTCTGTTATCTGATTACATTTCCATGAAGTGCCTTGGCAATTTTTCCTATTAAAATATTTTAAAAATACAACTGGTTATTATTGTTGCTGTGGATTTATCAGAGGACAGTGAGTGCTGTGCATTGGATTATGGTTGGCTGCACATTTTAGAGTAATCCTGCTCTCAGTGTGCCAATTTTGCAGGTTGAGTTTTCTTCTCCTGTGCCCTGGAGCACAGCCATGATTTTAAATTAGTATATTGTCTCTTCCTTGTTTGACAGTGAAATTTAATCTTTTGAAGCTATATTATAGATGAATGGGTACTGTGATCAGATAAACTAGATTTCTAGATTTAATCTGGATTTAATCTTAGTGAGACCACAGCCAGGAATTTAATAAGGTTATTCGGTGGAGCAAAGCAGTTGTATACACAGTTTCCTTTAAACTGATTGAGTTACACATTGAGACTTAATTATGACAGGAGATCTGTAAAAATTTGGAAATACAGTTCATTTTGTAAAAATAAAGCAAACAGATCAGACATTTGTCTTGCAGCTGGGTTTACAAATTAACTGTTGGGATCATACACATTAATTCTGATTATCTTTAACCAAAGAAACTGATTATCTTTAATCAAAGAAATTAGTTGGTTTATCATTTACTGTTTTAACCATTCATAGTTCTGACAACTTTTACCTGATTTTACCAATAGGATTTTGGAAAGTCAAGATACTTTTCTGTTTAATCTTCCACAGTTATAAATATTAATCACATTGGCTCCAAATCCATCCAAAAGTCAAAGTCAACAGTATCAGAAGTTGAATTCAGAACTGATCACTAGTGTATACTAAATTTACATATTATAACTTAGTTTTCATGACTGCATTCATAACTGTGGTTTGGGTTCTACAGTTGTATTTATATGAATCAAAAATGCATATTTTCACCTGCAAGTAACAAATCATCTGGCTCAGTTCACATTGTAAAATTGCAGTTACAAAGCTCAAATCTATTTGAATACCCTATCTATCCCAACACACCAAGGCCATCATTTTTTTAAAAAAACTACTTTTTCTGCATGACGTCTGAAATTATTATCCTTTGCCTTTAGGTACATGAGAAATGTACTTGACCTGGTTCAGCAACTTTGACAAAGTCAGCGATGTGGACACAGCAACAAATATCCATGATGTAAGGAGAGTAATGTATTTCATGAATTCGTCATCTCCTTCAGGGTAGTATTGAAAAGTATGTGGTGCTTCATAAGACGTCATCTTTCATTTCAAGTTGCCAACACCAAAGGTTCTCATATGGCAGTGTATATCCACAATATTCTACATCGGAATGATCTTCCACTTACATAAATCAACTCAAAGAAGACAGAAATAAACATACAGGGCACATATTTTAAAATAATTATGTGACTACTCAAATTGATTCATGACTCTTTTTATCCTCAATATTTTTGGACGAAGTTGCATAAGTCAAGTAGCTGTCATTTTAAATTATGTCATCGATTTCAATCAGATTTTTATGTCAGTAATATTATTACTGTCATTTTGATCAATGGCACAGTAGAGAACAATGGATGTTCTTTTATTCATTGAAATTGGTGCAAGATTTCTGCATGTCTGACATGAATGAGTCACTCCTGCTGTATTAGGCACTGATGTATCAAAGAAACAATAATCCATTCTGTTCCTGGCCTGACCTCAGTGTTTTAAGTTTGTGTGGAATAAAATCTGCTGAACATATAAGAACAGAAAGTGCTGGAGAAACTCAGCAGATTTGGCAACATCTGTGGAGAGAGACAGTTCTTAAGAGAAGGAAATCTATCATCATTACCTGGTCTTCCCTACATATAACTCCAGACTGACAGCAAAGTGGTTCTTTCTTAACTGCTCCCTGGGCAATTAGAGACTACAATAAATACTGGCCTAGCCAGTAACACCCATATCCCATAAACTAATTTTAAAACAGTTTCAAGTCTGATATGGGAGTTCCGTGAAAAGATCACTAGACCTGAAATGTTAACTGTGATTTCTCTCCACAGTTGCTGCCAGACCTGCTAAGCTTTTCCAGCAATTTCTGTTTTTGTTTCAAGTCTGATATAACCCTTTTACAGAACTAAAATGGGCTGGAAAGTGGTGATTCTTTTGCTGCTAATAGAGGGAGAGGAAGTGCAAGTGGAAAAGATGGTGAGGGTGTCCCAAGCAAATGACAAAGACAGTGCTAATGATGGTAAGGGAGAAAAGAAATGTAAAACCAGTGGATTTGAAGGTGAAAATGGAGAACATGGGTCCACTCCATAGAGAGCAAAGTCAACATGATACAAACAAGACATGGCTAGTACAGCATGGGAGAAACAAGAAAATTAGATGATACAGGTCATGCATTGAAATTATGCAAATTGATATTGAATCTGTAAATTGCCTAAGCAGAAAATGAAGTGCTGATCTTCCAGCTCGTGCTGAGCTTCATTGAAAAGCTGTAGCTGTCCCAAGGTGGATATGTTCACATGGGAGCAAGTTGGTTCATTGAATTGGCAAGTAACTGGAAGGTCAGAGTCATTCTGATACCCAGGATAGAGATGTTCCACAAAGCAGTCACCAGTCTTCATCTTGATAATATAAAGGAGATTGCATTGTGAGCAGTGAATACAGAAGACATAATTGAAAGTACAAGTAAACTATTGCTTCATCTGGAAGGTGTGTTTTGGGTCTTGGATAGTGAGGAGGGAGGAGGTGAATAGGCAAGAGTTCAACCTTCTACGATTGCATTGGGAGGTGCTGTGTGGGAGTGAGGAAATGGGTGTAATGGAAGAGTGGAACTAGGTGTCAGACAGGGATTGATCCCTGTGGAACACTGACAGCGGAGGGGACGGGATGGTACATTTGATGGTGGTGTCTTTTTGGATGTCACAGAAATGGCAGATGATGATCCTTTGAATGCAGAGAAATATGGACAAGGGGATATCTTGTTGTTCTGAGACGAAGGGTAATGGGTGAAGGCAAAAGTGTTAGAGATGAATTGGACATGGCTGATTGCCTGTCAAGCACACTGGGAGAGGGAATCCTCTGTGAGCAAAGAGGAGGTTATGCAGGAGGCAGCCCAGGGGAAGGTGGAATCATCAGAACAGATGTGAGGAGGACAGAGGAACTCGGAGAATGCAATGAAAATCCTTGCAGGAAGCAAGATGCGAGTAGGTGTAGTCAAAGTGCTATGGGAGTTGGTGGGGTTGTACTGCATATTAAATGAACAGTCTTATCTCCTGAAATGGAAATGGTGAAGTCAAGGAAGCGAAGGGAAGTGTCAGCAGTGGAACCCAGGTGAAGGTGAGAGGAGGATGGAAATTAGAAGCAATGTTGATAAATTCTTATCTCCCTCTGTCGGACTTGAAAAATTAACTCTGTCTCTTTCTCCATAGATGCTGCCAGACATGCTGATTGTCTCCAGTACTTTTTGTTTGTATTTCAGATTTCCTGCATCTGGGAAGTGTCAGCAGTGGACCCCAGGTGAAGGTGAGAGGAGGATGGAAATTAGAAGCAATGTTGATAAATTCTTCTCTCCCTCTGTCGGACTTGAAAAATTAACTCTGTCTCTTTCTCCATAGATGCTGCCAGACATGCTGATTGTCTCCAGTACTTTTTGTTTGTATTTCAGATTTCCTGCATCTGCTTTATTAGCTTTTACCTGCTGAAGCAAATGCCCAGTTACATTTGTTGTTGAGATGCATTATGACTTGTTTTTCAGAGTTTATTGAGTGATAACTTGTTCACATACCTCAATAAATTGCTTTTATTTTTATTCTGTTTTATCAAATGCAAACTAAAATTAACAATAAGAGGTGATGAAGGTCATTTCTGGACTGTTGAAGCAATCATAAACCATCCTACCTGATAAACAGTCTTCCCCAATGCTTAATGTAATCTACTTAAGGAGAGTCTTTCTTTTAACATGCAACATTTCCCAAGTTCTCAAATCTACATTTTTTTATTGTTCCCAGCAACTACAGTTCCTAATAAGATTTAAACAACTAAACACATCAAAAATGAATATTTCAAATGACAAGATTGCATTAGAATTGTTTTGTGTACTTTCGTTGTCATTAATATTTCGCTTCATGGCTTCATCCTTTCACTATAACCCTTGGTTCAACTTATAAACTCCCCAGACCATTTGAAATCAGCTTCTTCCTCTGGGTTTATGAAAACAAAAATCTTGTGCCTCAATCTTTTGGCCCAGGCACCATAATTTACACCTGTTTAAATGGAGAGGGTGGAACATAAATTCATCTACACACCTCAGCTGAATGAACTTGGTGACAGTTCCTACACCTTAGGCGCTAAATCCTTAATTCCCTATAGGACCGAAGCCGCAGAGTTAGGTGAAAAAAATTCAGACAGGTGGAAAAATATTATGGTCTCAGTGAGACCAGGACATTCTTAAGGACTACTCTCAGAAGGAAACCAGAGTAGACGGTCAGAAAGATCAAATGTTAGAGTTTGGAATCAACCACCTGATGAAGGAGCAGTGCTCAGAAAGCTAGTGCTTCCAATTAAACCTGTCGGACTATAACCTGATGTTGTATGATTATTAATCTTGTACACCCCAGTCCAACACCAGCATCTCCAAATCATGACTACTCAGGATAGTCAGTGTCAATGAATGCATCTTCTTTGGACATCTCATACCCACAATGCCACCTTCTCATAATGTTTAATGCACCACACCTCCATCACACTCACAGTAGCAATTACTGTCACTCAAGACTTGTACTTGACATGTGAACACTAAAAAAAGGAGCAAGATTGGACCATAGAGCCCACCGCATCTACTCCACCAGTCTTTAGATTTTTGATCTTCCAGGGAACCATATGAAATATTGAGAGGGTGGGAAAGTGGAATTGAGGCAGATGATCAGCCCTGATTGTATTCTTCTCAGCCTTAACGTACTCATCAATGGAGCATTCATGACAGACAATTCCAAAGCTTCACAACTTTTTGAGTGAAGAAGTTTCCTATTAACTCTAACCTTTCACATGCTTTCATCAACTTTTTGCAATATTACATGCTTGTTCCATAACATTTTAGTAAACTACAGATTGATTTTTCTCACCATGTCTGTGACTTTATCAAAATATACTTTCATTAAAAATTTTGCATAATTTCTTCAAACATTTCCTGCTCTTTAGTTATCATCATAGATTTTGGTCTATTCAGTTAATCAACCTTAATAAGCTTACATTTACTAAACGTTCATACCTTTAAGAGGATTGTTTGGGATTCATATATCTTTCTTAAACTTAATATGTAAGCTAATTTTAATATAACTCCCTAAAGATCTTTCACTATAAGAACACTAATTAACCCTGCATTAATGTTTAATACCAGATGTAATATAAGGTTTTTCCCCAGTTGGTTCTACAATATATTATTGTAAAAAGCTGTCATGAAAGTATTCTACAAAATTATTTTCCATGCTATCTTTGTCAGTTTAATTTGTTCAAAGTTGAGCACCTTGCAACCATGACTCAGCAATGATGAATATGTCAAACCCATTTACCTCTATTTGTTACATTACTTTGTATAGTTAGAACATTTTATTCTTTCATTTAAAGATATTTTAATTTTATATTTTACTACAATTATTTACTTAGACGTTATTCACTGATGTATTATTACCATTAAACTCCCTCCCCTTCCTCTACTACTTTGTCTACACTTACTTAAGTTACTGTTTTATTGCTTCAGTATTCAGTTACAGATTCAGTACCTTCTAACAGAAAAAGGTTTTTATCATCTCTGTCTTAAATGCGTGCCTCCTTACTCTGACATTATACCCTTTGGTCCTACACTTTCCTACAAAGGTAAACAAACTTTCCACATCTACTCTGTTAAGCCTTCTAAGAATCTTAGATGTTTCAATAAGGTCTCATCTCTTTCTTCTTGTATTGCTAGACTCCAGTAGGTATGAGCTCAATCTTAACCACTCCTCATACGAAAATCACTCTATATCCAAATCATCCTTGTGATACTTCTCTAAGCTTCTTCCAATGCCAGTATATTTTTCCTTAGATTAGTGGATCAGAACTCTTCAAAGTAATCCAACTGTGGTCTGAGAAATTTCTTATATCGTTTTACCAAGACCGCTTTTTTTTATACAACATTCTCTTTAAATTAAAGGCCTAAAGCCCGTTTGTCTTCACTCTTACTCTTTGGTACTTTGTTATGATTGATGCACTAAGACGTCTTCGAATTCCTCAATAATGCAGCTTTCAACAGTCTTTCCCCCTTTAAGTAATATTCAGCTCATCTGTTCTTCCTGTCAAAGTGCATAACTTCACACTTTCCCACATTGTACCATCTGCCAATCTTTTACCAACTCAATAACCTGTCCAAAGTTGGGGGCGGCACGGTGGCTCAGTGGTTAGCACTGCTGCCTCACAGCGCCAAGGGCCCAGGTTCAATTCCCACCTCAGGCAACTGTCTGTGTGGACTTGCACATTCTCCCCGTGTCCGCGTAGGTTTCCTCCAGGTGCTCCGGTTTCCTCCCACAGTCGAAAGACATGCAGGTCAGGTGAATTGGCTATGATAAATTTGCTCGTAGTGTTAGGTGCATTAATTAGGGGTAAATGTAGGGGAATGGGTCTGGGTGGGTTGCTCTTTGGAGGATCAGTGTGGACTTGTTGGGCCAAAGGGCCTGTTTCCTCACTGTCGTGAATCTAATCCCTGTGTCGACACCTTGTGCCATCCTCTCTATTACTCTTCACACCTATTTTTTATGTAATCCACAAATTTGGCAGTCGGACATTCACTTGCATCATCCAAGCCATTAATATATGTTGTAAATAGTTAAGGCCTCAGCACCCTGTGACACTTCACTGGAGAAAACTTAGAGGAGATTTATGGAAATAATTTTTCGTCCAGAGGATGGTTGGTTTCTGAAACTCAGTGCCATAAAGGGTGGCAGAGTCTAGAACTATCAAGACATTTAAGATGAGCACTTGCCCAAGCATACGAGGCTACAGGCCAAGTGCTGGAAAGTAGGCTTACAATAGGTAAACGCTTGATGACAGGCATGAACATAATGTGCTGAAGTGCCTTTCCTGCACAGTAAAAACTCTATGACTCTATGTGAACCAGGAAAGAAGAAACTAACTTCAGGTTCCAGAAGTAAATTGAGTCCCGAGAAGGAAAGGTGAAAATAATTATTTTTATGGCAATATTGTGGATGAGGAAGTTGACAGAAGGCTGAAAACATTTCTTGGATTAAATGAACATTGTTTTCACTGTTTAATATTATATATATAAATTGCTGACAAATTCTTCTTAAAATATTCTTCAAACTGCCAACACAGTCCAAAGGTTCAAGACCTATAAGTTGTAGGTGCAAGAAATTTTACTGAATGTAATCATTTTGAAGATGAAACAAATTTTTGTTATACAAACAAAAATATTTTAAAAGTATACAAGTGGTTCAATGCCTGTGTTTTTCAGTTAAAAAGGGAAAAAGCAAAAACAATAAAAGACAGCCATTTTGATGCAGAGGGAAACTGATCAGGAAGAACAGTATAAAGGCATGAATCCTCAATCATAGTTCTTTATTTCACAATCTTAATTTGATGAAAAAAGTGTCAATTTAAAGAGTTTTTATAGTTTTCAAATATTTGAAAACTAAATTGAAATCTTTATTGTAAGACCATATTTACAATTTAAACCTCTTAAAAAGTTTCAAATATTTAAAAATTACAAAGATATAATTTTTAACACTGAAGGTGTTTTAATGTAACAGCTTATTACAATTTTATCACTTAGTAATGGCTCTTATTTTACTGTATCAGTAATTAAAAATTTATTACAATTCCAAAAAATTCTTTACCACAATATTCTCCAATGAATTTTAAAGCAATTGAAATGAAATCATGCTTCAACTTAAAGTCAAAAAGCTAAAGATACTGTAGAATTTTATAAAAACTTAAAAAGCCTTCAGAATTTAGAGTGAGAAGTTTAAATTAAATAAATTAATGGAGAAAGTTATGATACCTCCAGGCAGATCCAAGGTTACAGATACTTCAGGTACAGAATTTTCTTGGTGAGCGTTGAAGAAATAATTCATGAGATACAGAATTCCTTCAGATAAATAAAACCACAAGCAGAACAAGTTAACACACTGTTTTGTTCTGTACCACCAGTAAACAGACAATGCTATTAACATAAAAGCATTTAAAAGGAGACTGATAGCTCTGATGATGTATTTATAGCATCTGACAACTATTTTACTTTGAGACCAAATTATAAAATTGAAAGAGTAAAATTCAATAAAGGACAAGTTTCCAGGATAATGTGTTGACAATTTCTTCAATGAAAAGATTCTTAAGGATGTTACCAGGATTGGAGGTTTGAGCTTTAGGGAGAGCCTGAATAGGCTGGGGCTGTTTTCCCTGGAGCATCGGACACCAAGAGATGACTTAATGGAGATTTATAAAATCATGAGGGGCATAGATAGAGTAACTAGACAAAGTCTTTTCCCTAGATTGGGAAGTTCAGAACTAGAGGGTGTAAGTTTAGGGTGAGAGGGAAAAGATTTAAAAGGGACTTGAGGGACAACTTTTTCACACAGAGTGTGGTTCATATATGGAATGAGCTGCCAGAGGAAGTGATGGAGGCTGAATACAATTACAATATTTAAAAGACATTTGGATGGGTATAGGAATAGGAAAAGTTTAAAGGGATATGGGCCAAGTGCTGGCAAATGGGACTGGATTAGATTAGGATATCTGGTCAGCATGGACTAATTGGACTGAAGAGTCTGTTTCTGTGCTGTACATCTCTATGACTCTGTGACTCTATAACTTTATATCCTGCCTGATTTTTGTGAATAGGGAACACCATAATCTAATTAACTATATAGAGACAGAACGGTCACCAAAATTTCTAATCCATCTCTTTCAGTTCTTTTACAATCAAAGGAAGTTCTTACACTGGAAAAGTCTATCAGGGTTGTGTTATCAGCTGAAATTCAGAAACAAACACAGAAAAATCTGAGGAATGGAAGGACAAATTTACTTCAGAGGATGATCAGAACTTATCAACTGTGTAAGGGCAAGCATTCTAAACAATCACACAACAAACCAATGCAAAGAGTGTCCAAATCCTTTGCTGCTGGGAGATACTGTACAAGATGTGGTACAAAGAAACCACATAAACAAAAGTTGCATTCAACTCTATCACAAGAATGTCACTTTTGTGAAATAGTGGGGAATTGTCAAAAAATGTGCAAAAACCAGGAATAATCTTTGAATAACAGAAACAGTGCTAGTTATGTCAACAAAAACGTAATATTTTATACCCAAAACCATTAGAAAATGTTGACTCTCATAATATACTTCCATTAGAACATTTTTTTTTGGTGAAATACATCCTTTAGAAGAAATGTTTAAGCCATTCCTATGGGAAAATAGGTGACTCATCTGAACAAGACATCACAGACCTCATCTATGTCAATAAACATCTAAGCTTGATGCAGGAGCAAGTTTCACTGTGTTATCTGACAAAAACCCTTGGTTGAAAAACATAAAACTTAACTTACTGATCTGATATTACGTAGACTATGTAGAATAACACCTAAGTCTGATCAGCTGTTTAAAGTTTCTTTAAAACATAAAAATCATCAGTTTGTACAACTTGTAAATGTATAACAATCAGCAGAGGAGACTGTGTGAATTTCTGTAGAGTCACAATAGAAGCTGGAGGTCCCCTGGACAATGGGTTTCAAGATGCCCTCGACATAGCCAGATGGGGGAGCACTTCAGCAGTCAAGAAAATTTGGCTTTGCCTCTTCGGGTGACCGTCCTCCAAGGCGGACTTCGAGAGACGCAACAACGCAGAGTTGCCGAGCACAGGGTGATAGCCAAGTTTGGTACCCATAAGGATAGCCTCAACTGGGATATTGGGTTCATGTCACACTACAGGTGAACCCACTACACTATACACACACACAGTTACAGACCCTTAAACCTCTAATGCATCGTCTGAACTGAGATGTCACTTTTTTAATATACTGATAAAGCTGTAAGTTGTCTCGGGACTGTGACTTGAAAGAAGTTCTGGAATTTACATATTAATCAATCGAAACTTGCATTCCCATTCTTTTTTTTCTTTTTTTTACCCATGGTGTGTGTGAAGTCCCTGTTTATTTAATTTTTTTTCACAAAGTGCACGAATCTTTATTCAAATTCCACCACCAGGAAGATAGGAAAACACCCGAGTGGCCAGTGACAAGCACTGTCCTTCACATCAAAGGGCAATGCTGCGTGATCAAACAGTGAAGGGGAGGTCAGGGATTAAATCAAAATAGAGTTGGCATTCCCATTCTAAGTGATTAAAGACTTAACCGCAATCTAGATTTGTTCAATATATCACATCAGTTGTATGACACTTTGATCTCTTACTATAATTTCTGTGACCTATGATCCTGCCCCACTAGTTACCTGACGAAGGAGCAGCGCTCCGAAAGCTTGTACTTTCAAATAAACCTATTGGATTATAACCTGGCGGGGTGTGATTTTTAACTTTGTTGTCCAGCACCCTCACCTCCACATCAAGAACCTAACAGACAGATAGCCTCTTCCTCACGTACCAGGATAAAATTCCTCCAAAATTGTAATTATCAATACAAATGATAATTAACATTATGTATTTTCAATTTCCTCTACATTGGGTTAATCAGATTTTATCATCTGCATTTGCTCAAATAGCTTTATTGCGTATTGTTTTAATAAATTCTGCATCGAGGACTCCAGCTGTGTCTCAACTGCAGGGTGTGATTGGCATTATGCGTCAGTAGGTGGTGGTGTGTGCGGAGTTCTCCATGGTCTTGTCGTGGTTCTTCTTTCTCCTGCCTCTGTTGTTGTCCAGGAAGAGGAGCTGCTGCAAAATGAAGTGAGTAGGAGATTAAATTGATGTCGTTACTAGTTTAACAAACAGCATCACTAAAGAGAGCAAATTCCCCGTCTGGTATGGCCGTAAGAGGTTTCTCTGAGGTGGTAAATGAGCAGTGGCAGGATCTTTCTATTTTAAATGTCCACCGTTTCTGAAAAAAAAATAGAGCCTGTTTTCAGCACAATTCGTTAATTCTTGGATTTATTTTTGGTAAAAGACTAAAGACAATTACTGACAGTGGTTTGATCGGAATAAAAAGTTACCAAAGGTATCTGAGCTGAATTGTTTGTCAACAGAAGTTTGATCATGATATGAATCAGTCGTTAATAAAACTGTGGAAAGATTAATAACTTGGAATGACCACAAATGTGAATAAAACGTTAGTTGTTGCTTTGTCAGCCACTGTGTGGCCTTTGGAACACCCTCTGCCTTGACATCTTTCTTTCAACAATCTCCCAAAAGCCTTTCTGACTGTTTATGTTTCCTGTTACCCTTCCCCTTTCCATCCTCATTATCTTTTCCTTTCGCATGTGAAGCATTTTCATGGATTTTCACATTATGTGAATAGTATTGTAGAAATGTGGATTGTTAAATCACGAGCCAGTTGGTCTGGTCAATAAAACAACACTCAGCACTAATTTAGTGGGGTTTTGGAAGGCTTTAAAGATGAAGTACAGAGCTTGGTAAAAGTGGCAAACAAAGCAAAAGGGATAAATGCAAATCCAGTGGAGAAAACAGTGAGCTTCTTCAAGCTGGGCACTTGTGGAAGAGAAGTAAACTAAAACAAAAGGAAGCTCATTTAGGAATTCAAAATAACATCAGAAAATGTTGGAAATAGTTCTGTTTTCACATTTAAAATGCAAGTGAAATGTGCCATCAACTTTTTGTTCAAGAACTCTTTCATTTTGAAATGAAGATAGTTGCACCCAAATCAACTGGACAACTCTATTATAAATGTTAGTTGTTTAAGTGCATATAGTCTGGGAAACGCCAATCAGCAGTCTGTACTCAACCGAGCAATGTTCAAATACCAGTTTGGGCAAATAGCCACTTTAAATGAATATGTTTATAATAATTTATTTCTGGAAAAACTCAGCATCTGTGGAGAGAGCTTCAGTTCTGAAAAGGTCACTGGACCCAAACGTTAACTGATTTTTCTCCAAAGATGCTGCCAGCCCTGAGTTTTTCCAGTAATTTCTGTTCTTGCTTCTGATTTCCAACATCTGCAGTTCTTCATTTTAAAAAAAAAAGCTGGTTGTAGAATCAGAGTGTAATCTATGGAAATTTCCTTTGTTAGAATGTGTTTTTCCCTTTCAGTATGTGCAAAAATGCCTTTCATTCATTCATGGGATGTGGGAATCCCTGGCTAGGCCAGCATTTACTGCCAATCACCAAATGCCCTGGAAAAAGTGGGAGTGAGCTGCTTCCTTTGACTGCTGTGCTTCTTCGGGTTTCTTCCACTCCACCCCAGTGCTGAGAAGGTGTAAATTCCAGGGCTTTTGACCATTGACAGTGAATCAAGAGTGTGGTGCTGGAAACGCACAGCAGGTCAGGCAGCATCCAAGGAGCAGGAGCATCAATGTTTTGGGCAAAAGCCCTTCATCAGGAAAGGGCTTTTACCCGAAACATTGATTCTCCTCCTTGGATGCTGCCTGATCTGCTGTGCTTTTCCAGCACCACACTCTCTACTCTAATCTCCAGCATCTACAGTCCTCACTTTTGCCAATGGCAATGACTGTTACATTTTTCCAAATCAGGATGGTGTGTGGTTTGAAAGGGAACATCCAGGTGGTGTTCCCATGCGTTTACTGCTCTTGTCCTTCTAGATATTAGAGGTCAGGAATTTGGAAGGTACTGTCTAAGCTTTTTGGCAAGTTGTTGCAAGTGCATCTTGTAAATGATACACACTGCTACAATTGAACATCAGTGGTAGAAGAAGTGAGTGTTGAAGATGTTAGATGCGGTCCAAATCAAAGAGGCAGTATTTGGACAGAGGCTACCTCCGTGTGAGGAGTTGCAAACAGTGCTGAAATTGTGCAATCATCAGTGAAGGATCTGACTTCTGACATTTATAATGGAGAAAAGGTTATTGAAGATGGTTGAACCTGGGATGCTACCCTGAGTAACTCCTGTGAATGAGTTGATTGACCCTAACAACCGCAACCACATTCCTTTGTGCGAAACAGCAGGGAGATCCCCCACCTGATTCCCATTGATTCCAGTTTTACTGGGGGTCCTTAATGCTGCACACAGTCAAATGCTGCCTTGATATCAAGTGAAGTCACCCTCGATTCCCCTCTGGAGTTCAGCTCTTTTCTCAATGTCTATTGGAGCCCAAACTGAGCATCAATGAACATATTGTTGTTGAGTAAGTGCTTTTTAAATCACTGATGATGACAGTGCTTTCTATCGTTTTGATTGAGGATAAATTGATGGGGTGGAATTAGCCGGGTTGGATCTATCCTTCTTCTGGACTGGATGGAGCTGGGAAATTATACACATAGCTGGATAGATCCCATTGTTGTAGCTGTACTGGAGGAGTTTAGCTAGGGGTGCTGCTAGTTCTGGAGCACAAGTCATCAGTAGTACTGCTCAAATGTTGTCCAGACTAATTTCCTTTGCAGTGTCCGGTAACCAGTTGTGTTTTGACATCATGTGGAGTGAATTGATGCTCCACATGATGTCAAAACTGGCACATGTAATGCTGAGGACCTCAGGAGGAAGCCAAGATAGGTCATCCACTCCATATTTCTGACTGAAACTGTAGGCAAATGCTTACCCTTCACACTGATTATTGGGGATGGAGATCCTGGTGGAGCTGCCTCCTCCAGCGAGTTGTTAAATAGTCCACCCCATTCATGACTGGATGTGGGAGACTACAGAGCTTAGATCTCAAGATGGATGCACGTACTTCAGCCTTGTCTTTTCCTGAGTCATTGTCCCACAGTCCAGTTGAACAACTGCTTGATTCTCAATTTCAGTTCCAACAAAGAAGAGACAAGGTGAGGTAAAAGTAACTGCCCTTAACATCCACACAGCATCTGACCAAGTATGGAATTAAGCATCCTTGGAAAATCTGGAGTCAATAGGAATCAGATGGCAAATGTTTGCTGGTTACCAATCATATCTGGTTGTTATAAGTCAAACATCACAGACTCAGGGCATTTCTGCAGGAATTCCTGATGGGAGAAATTTACTAATCAATGTGTTCATACGTGTTATTATATGTCTCTGGAGCAGATGAGACTTGAATTCCTGAAGGTAAACATTTTACTCAACTTGTTCAGGCATGGTATTACACAATTTGGGAGCAGGCAGGACTTCAACCCAGGCCTTCTGGTCCGGTGGCAGGGTCACTTCCACTGCAGCACAGGAGCTCCCAAAGATGATGAAGGTCTTTTCTTTCTTCCTTGCTAAATATTTTTAATCAGTCAGTCCAGAGATACGATTATACATCCCTGGAGTAGGTGAACTTGCACCTGGACTTCCTGGTTCAGAGGTACGGGCAGTACCACTGCACCACAAAGTGCTAATTACCGAGGTTGGTGCCCTGAGCCCAGCCACCTTCAGCTGCTTCATCAATAACCTTTGCTCCATCACAAGGTCAGTGGTGGTCATGTGCAATCATCAGTGTTCCAATGTTTAGCACCTTTCAGCACACTTCAGATACTGAAGTGTCCATATGCAACAAGATGTCAACAATAACCAGAGATGGACAGATAAATGGTAAATAACATTGACACCACAAAAGTATAGGGCAGTGACCATCTTTGACAAGAGAGGATTCAACTTTCTCCCCTTGACATTCAATGGAATTCTCTCAATGACTGCCGACTATCACTATCCTGCAGATTACCTTTGGCCAGAAGCTAAAGCAGGTCAGCCAGTAAATACTGTGGCCATAAGAGCGGGTCAGACACTAGGAATTATGCAGAGAATGTGATGGAATACTCTCCAATTGTCTTGTTGAGTGCAGATCAACTACACTCGAAATGCTTGACATCAGACAGTATGAAACAGCAAGCTTGATGAACACTCCATTCATCACTGCCAACATTCACTCCTTTCACCATTGCACAATGGCAACAGTGTCGACCAGCTATAAGAAGCACTACAGTAACTCATCAAGGTCCCTCTGGCAGCACTGTCTAAATCAGTAGCCTCTACCACCCTGAAAGACGAGGTTAGCAAATACATGGAAGCCGTGCCAACTGCAAGTTCCCCTCCAAACCACACAATATCCTAATTTGGAAATGTACTGCCATTGCTTCACAGGATCAAAATCCTGGAAATCCCTTCCTAACAAAACTTAAATATCCCTACAACTTTAGGAATGTAGCAGTTTATGAAGGAATCTAGGGATGGACATTAAATGCTGGCCAGCCAGCAATATCTCACCCCATGAACAAATAAAAGGAATACATGATTTTTTAAAATCAGACTTTGTAGAAGTTAAATACAACTTGCTTGGCTATTTCAAAGAGCATTCAGCATTATATTGCTGAGTTAATGTAGTTTACGGAGGGAGGATGGCAGATTTTCTTTCCCCAAAGTACATTGGTGAACCAGATAGAGCCACAGAGTCATAGAGATATACAGCATGGAAACACACCCTTCGGTCCAACCCGTCCATGCCGACCAGATATCCCAACCCAATCTAGTCACGCCTGCCAACACATGGCCCATATCCCTCCAAACCCTTCCTATTCATATACCCATCCAAATGCCTCTTAAATGTTGTACCAGCCTCCACCACTTCCTCTGGCAGCTCATTCCATACACGTACCACCCTCTGTGTGAAAACTA
>NC_057724.1:31614069-31643937 GCF_004010195.1 Chiloscyllium plagiosum | reverse complement strand
TTACCTGTGACTCTATTTTCAAGAAACTATGAACCTGCACTCCAAGGTCTCTTTGTTCAGCAACACTCCCTAGGACCTTACCATTAAGTATATAAGTCCTGCTAAGATTTGCTTTCCCAAAATGAAGCATCTCGCCTTTATCAAAAGTAAACTCCATCTGCCATTTCTCAGCCCATTGGCCCATCTGGGCTCGATCCTTTTGTAATCTGCGGTAACCCTCTTCGCTGTCCACTACACCTCCAATTTTGGTGTCATCTGCAAACTTACTAACTGTACCTCTTATGCCAGCATCCAAATCACTTATGTAAATGACAAAAAGTAGAGGACCCAGCACCAATCCTTGTGACATTCCACTGGTCACAGGCCTCCAGTCTGAAAAACAACCCTCCACCACCATCCTCTATCTTCTACCTTTGAGCCAGTTCTGTATCCAAATAGCTAGTTCTCCCTGTATTCCATGAGATCTAACCTTGCTAATCAGTCTCCCATGGGGAACCTTGTTGAATGCCTTACTGAAGTCCATATATATCATATCTACCGCTCCGCACTCATCAATCCTCTTTGTTACTTCTTCAAAAAACTCAATCAAGTTTGTGAGACATGATTTCTCACGCACAAAGCCATGTTGACTATTTCTAATCAGTCCTTGCCTTTCCAAATCCTGTCCCTCAGAATTCCCTCCAACAACTTGCCCACCACGAACGTCAGGCTCACTGGTCTATAGTTCCCCGGCCTGTCCTTACCACCCTTCTTAAACAGTGACACCACGTTAGCCAACCTCCAGTCTTCTGGCACCTCACCTGTGACTAGTGATGATACAAATATCTCCGCAAGAGGCCCAGCAATCACTTCTGTAGCTTCCCACAGAGTTCTAGGGTACACCTGATCAGGTCCTGGGGATTTATGCACCTTTTTGCGTTTCAAGACATCTAGCACTTCCTCCTTTTGTAATATGGAAATTTTTCAAGATGTCACCATCTATTTCCCTACAGTCTATATCTTGCATGTCCTTTTCCACAGTAAATACTGATGCAAAATACTCGTTTAGTATCTCCCCCATTTTCTGCGGCTCCACACAAAGGCCACCTTGCTGTTCTTTGAAGACCCTATTCTTTCCCTAGTTACCCTTTTGTCCTTAATGTATTTGTAAAAGTCCTTTGTCTGAAGAGATGGAACTGAGATAATAGAGTGATTTCCAAAGTTAGAAATAGGTCGTCTGGTGATCAATATACAAGTAGTTAGCCCAAAATGATCTATCATGTCCTTTGATTCAATTGGTATGATAAAAGCTTCTATCATTGGAGATGTTCCATCAAGTAACATTTGCAAACACCAATACCAAGGCAACAACCATTTCCAATAAGGGACGACTACCCCTTGATATTCAATGGTGATACCATCCACCATTAACAACGTCTTGGGGGTCACCATTGGTATTGAATTGGACTTCCCACATAAATATTGAGGCTGCAAGAGCAGGTCAGAGGCTAGGGATACCTTGGCAAGTAGCTCACCTCTCAACTCCCCGCAGTCTGTGCACCATCTACAAGGCGCAAGACAGGAGTGCGATGGAATATTCCACACTTGTCTGAATGAGAGCAGTTCCAACAACACTCAAGAAGCTTGACACCATCCAGGACAAAGCAGGCCACTAGATTGGCACCACATCCACAAGCACTCTCTTCACTATGGTTCAGTAGCAGCAATGTATACTATCTAAGATCCACTGCAGAAATTCTCCAAAGATCGTTAGACAGCACCTTTAAACTCACGATACTTCCAACTGGAAGGACAAGAGCAACAGATACATGGGAACACCATTGCAAGTTCCCCTCCAAGCCACTTGCCATCCTGACTTGGAAACATGTCACTGTTCTATCACTGGGTCAAAATCCTGGAACTCCCTTCCTAACCGCATTCTGGATCTAGCTGCAGCCCATGGACTGCTGTGGTTCGAGAAAACTGCTCACAACTACGTTCTTCAGGGTAGCTAGGGACAGGTAATAATACTAACCTAGCCAGCAAAACCCACATCCCACAAACTAATTTTTGAAAGAAGAGCACTTGGACATGGTAAATTTTTGTTTTATTCAAGCACAATAATCTTGGTACACCTTATAATCAAGTTGTTCTGTTTTTCTACCCCTGCATTTAGTCCACTCACAAAAGTGAAGCTCATCAATGAGCTAAATGCAAGGGAGGCGGAGTTGGGAGTTCAAGATAAAGTGTCCTGGCATTCAGAGTACAAGGACAGTGCATGGATCTTTCTGGGTAAGTGAAACCTTTTCCAGGTTCCAATTGTCTTTGTTTTAGAGGCTCTTGTAACCTTGTGTCCCATAGGATTGCTCATTTAAAATCTAAATGTGATTGGATTTCTTTTATTTGATACCGGTGAACTTCAGGTGTACCAATTTTGTTTTAAATTCCAAAGCTGAGTGGGCAGGACTGAAGCAGATTTCCTATATAAGGAGATTAATAGTAATAGAGTTTCTGTGTGATGGGGGTTACTTGTTATCTTTCCCTGTGCAATACGATTCTGAATATGTAACTCCGTTTCAGGCACATTTGAGCACACTCTTCATGTAAGGCCGCACTCCTGATTTCACTCATGAACCTCCACGCAGACAGTCACCCAAGCGTCGAATTCAACCCAGGTCCCTGGCGCTGTGAGGCAGCAGTGCTACCCACTAAGCCACTGTGCTGCTCCAAATTTCCTCTGTGTTATCTTTAGAGAAAGTGTTTACTTCCTGTAATATGACCAGACCAAATAAACAACTTCAGCTGTGGCCAAACCATTCTACTATATATTTCCATCAATACATCCCTGCTCTTGTATTCAGTGCCAGTAAAGGAAAGCACCCATTTGCTTACTTTACCAATTTATCCACTTGTCATTTCACCTTCAGGAATCTGTGGACATGCATTTCAAGGCCCCTCATTTATTGTTTATTTCCTTCATTTGTTTGGCGTCTCCAAATGAATTACCCCCCACTCCTCGAATTAAATTCCACTCACTACTTTGTGCCCCATCAGTCAAACCATTAATACCTTCCTGCAGTCAACAGCCAGCCTCTTCACTGTCAACTACATGGCCAATTTTTCAGTCATCTGCAAATTTCCCAATGATGCTTCCTATATTTCAAGTCTAAATTATTAATATATACCACAAACAGCAAGAGACCGAAAGCTCAGCTCTATGGAACACCATTGGAAACAGCTTTCCATTCGCAAAACCATCCGTCGACTATTACCCTTTGTTTCATGTCACTGAGCCAATTTTGGATCGAACCTATCACATTCTGCTACATTGCGAGGGCTTTATTTTTTCTTAGTAGTACCATGCAAGACTTTGTTGAATGCCTTACAAAGCACTGCACTGCCCCCATCAATCTTCCTTGTTACCTCTTCAAAAATTCAATTACATTAGTAAGGCAATAATGGCTATCCCTAATCAATCCATGCCTTTCCATGTAACAGCTAATTCTGTTTTTTTCAATATTGATTCAAGTAAGCTATCCACCACAGAGATCAATTTGACCAGCCTATAATGATTTGGCTTATCCATTGCATCTTTTTTGAACAATAGCAATATGTTTGCAGACCTCCAATCTTGCAGTACCTCGCCTGCATCATGAGAAATTTAGGATATGATCGTCAGAGCATCCACCACTTCCTCCCCAGTTCCATTAACAGCCTAGAATACAATTCATTCAGACCTGGATAAATATAATTTAGCAATTAGCTTAACTTTAAAGCCTTGGGGGGATTGTAGTTCCTTAAAAATGGTAATTATATGTTCTCTATTAAAATATTTGTTATTAATAAAATGGCTAAAGTTATTTTGGTTACAGAAATGGTTGTACCATTATAAACTTTAATTCACTTCTGCAGTAATCTGGTCCTATCTGTTTCACTTTGCGATATTAAAAGCATTTATTGCTTACTACTTCTGTACCTCTTTCATTTCTCCTGAATTTTTTCTAACTATCCCATCCATTTTTTTATAAACTTATATAATATTTCTCATAATTCTAAAACATTTTCTGCTGGATTAATTTGTCATGACAAGCTCTAAATGTCTCTGAAATAAACAAGATTCTTTTTGACTTCTCCAACCAAACTTCTTTCTCTGCTGAAAACAACCTACTTCCTTGACCAATTCTAATAATAAAAAGAGCCAAGGCACATACAGCCTTTCTAATACCAGACAGTCAAAGGCCTTCACAAATTTACCTGTCAATCAGTTCTGCCCCAAAGTTGGAATCCTTCCATTCTAGTCCTAGATAATGAAAGTTCTTCAACTCTTGTTGAATCTAATGGAATTAGCTGGGTCATGGGTTGATTTCTCCGAGACTACAAAGAACTCCTTTAAGATAATTGAATGGATGGTGTCTCCTTGTAAAGAATTACTGCTGACAGTGCAACTTCTGTGAAAGGAGAGTTTTTACTGCTGTTCACTGATGTCAAAAAGTGTTCTCAGTTTAACAATTTAGATGCTTAGCAATTAGAAGATGGTTTAAAGATTGAAAATCAAAACTGGATTTAAATATTTACTTCGCTAACAGTTGCTTTGTTCTGATCCTGCACTTGTATATGGCTTTTGTCATCACGTTTAAAAGTGTGAGTATTATTAACCCCATGGTAGTCTATATATTTCACTCCTTACTGAATCTTGCTGAATCCAACTCTGGTGTGCAGAAGAACATAAGAAATAAGAGTGGGTAATGCCATTTCACCCCTCAAATCTACTCCTCCCATTCACTTAGATCAAGGCAGACTTTTTTATCTCAGCTTCACTTTCCTGCTTGATTCCCATATTCCTTAATTCCCTTTTTAAGGATCAAATGCAAATCAAAGTAGCCTTGAATAGAAATTTTAAATCTAATATCAATATTATAAAAAAAGGAGCAGGCAAGGTGAGGATTTATGAATACTGGCCTGCCCCTATTTCCCTACTACCTGCTGTGCCAGCTAGCCCACTCCTTCCTTGTAAAATTCCATGTTCCTTGCCTCTTGGCTGCTCACTGGCATCTTTGTAATACTATCTCTTAATCAATAATTTGCAATAATCATTAAAATAGAGGCAGGTAGGAGGAGAAAACAAAAGATAATTTGTGAGCTGCCATAGGAGTGTAAGTGGTAATGGGATCTTAACCATTCCTAATGCAGAACAGCACTCCTTTTCGTAGGCATTAGGGCTTTGGTGAGGTTCACAGCCTCAAGTACAATAAAGTGCAAAGAGGGTTTGGTAACATTATGAAACAGCACTGATAGAGCTCATTCTTGTTAAGAGTTAATTCTTGAAATCCATGCCATGACCCACATTTTGTAGGTGAAAGGGAGGACTGCAGATGCTGGAGATTAGAGTCGAGCGTGTGGTGCTGGAAAAGCACAGCAGTTCAGGCAGCATCTGAGGAGTAGGAGAATCGATATTTCGGGCAAAAGCCCTTCATTCCCTGGGGTGGGGGGAGTCCAGAACTAGAGGACATAGGTTTAGGGTGAGAGGGGAAAGATATAAAAGAGACCTAAGGGGCAATGTTTTCACACAGAGAGTGGTACATGTGTGGAATGAGCTATCAGAGGAAGTGGTGGAGGCTGGTACAATTGCAACATTTAAAAGGCATTTGGATGGGTATATGAATAGGAAGGGTTCGGAGGGATATGGGCTGGGTGCTGGCAGGTGGGACTAGATTGGGTTGGGATATCTGGTCGGCATGGACGGGTTGGACCGAAGGGTCTATTTCCGTGCTGTACATCTCTATGACTATCATTTTGTAGCTCACTTACTGGGTATTGCTTCAGTTGGGCTGAGTGAAGCATTCTTGGAGAAGGGGAAAGTACTGAACATTGTGCGTTTTACAAAAATGCTTAAAATATTCTGAAGTGTTTATTGCTTTGAGTGAAAACTACTAATGTATTTGGGAGATGGATGTAAGGATTCAAATGCCAATAATAAATCAAAAATAATCATAAAGTTAGATTTTGTATATTGGAACTATAAGACCATAAGATTTAGGAGCAGAATTAAGCCACTCAGCTGGTAGAGTTTGCTCCCCCATTCGATCGTTGTTGATATGTTTCTCAACCCCATTCTCCTGCATCCTCCCTGTAACTCCTGATCCCCATACCAATCAAGAACCCAAATACACTCAATGACTTGGCCTCCACAGCTTTCTGCAGCACAGTGTTCCACAGATTCACCAACCTCTGGCTGAAGAAATTCCTTTGTCTCAGTTCTAAAGGGTCACCCCTTTACTGTAAGAGTGTGCTATTGGGTCCTAGTCTCTCCCATTGATGGAAACATATTCTCTATGTCCACTCTATCCAGGCCTCTCAGTATTCTAAAAGTTTCAATTAGATTTCCCCCCCATTCTTCTAAACACTGAGTACAAACCTCAGAAATGCTTCACGGATACTGCTTCTTATAGTGCTGAACATAATCACTACAAAACCAGTCACTGTGGGCTTCTCTGTTCAATGTCACAGGTGGAAAACATCTGCCAGTTAGATCTAGAGTCATATACATGAGCAAAATGTTTTGAATATCTTCATGTATTAACAGCCTGGACTATGTAATCAATTGGTTAAATAATATAAATTTCTATTGGAAAATGTGTGTGACTAACAACCTGAGATCTTGTACTTATTAAACTGTGTACAGTACTGAATATATAAAATTCTTGGTTATGGTAGTGCCAGCATTAAATGTAAGAGTATGATTTTCCATGTAAGTATGCTCTGTTTTCTTTTTCCTAGGTGGCTTGCCCTATGAATTAACTGAAGGAGACATTATCTGTGTGTTTTCACAGTAAGTTTTATGTTTCCTTGCCAATTTCGCTGATGTTAGATACTATGCTGATTGGAGCTTCTCAAGTATGGCTCCACTTGGGTTCCTCAACTCAGTGACCAGGCTATTAAACCATGGGTGCAGCACCTCTAAATTCAACCAAGTCATTTTTAATATTTACCCCATACATTCACAGCAGAATCTGTTGGCTCATGGGGAGTAGAAACTCTTAACCAGTTTCTCTCTCTCAGAGGAGAAAGTGAGGTCTGCAGATGCTGGAGATCAGAGCTGAAAATGTGTTGCTGGAAAAGCGCAGCAGGTGAGGCAGCATCCAGGGAACAGGAGAATCGACGTTTCGGGCATAAGCCCTTCTTCAGGAATGAGGAAAGTTTGTCCAGCAGGCTAAGATAAAAGGTAGGGAGGAGGGACTTGGGGGAGGGGCGTCGGAAATGTGATAGGTGGAAAGAGGTCAAGGTGAGGGTGATAGGTCAGACGGGAGTGGGGGCGGAGAGGTCGGGAAGAAGATTGCAGGTTAGGAAGGCGGTGCTGAATTCGATGGATTTGACTGAGACAAGGTGGGGGTAGGGGAAATGAGGAAACTGGTGAAATCTGAGTTCATCCCTTGTGGTTGGAGGGTTCCTAGGGGGAAGATGAGGCGCTCTTCCTCCAACCGTCGTGTTGTTGTGGTCTGGCGATGGCGGAGTCCAAAGACCTGCATATCCTTGGTGGAGTGGGAGGGGGAGTTGAAGTGTTGAGCCACAGGGTGGTTGGGTTGGTTGGTCCGGGTGTCCCAGAGGTGTTTTCTGAAACGCTCCGCTTCTCTCTCTCAGACACAGTAGTGTGGAGACCAGTTGTATTAGCTGAGGCCAACTAGCAGTGCACACCACTGGAAATTGAACCTGAAACCTTGACAGTCTATTATAAGAGCTTACTGGAGGCAAATGGTCTGCTACATTTCCAACATCACTTTATACTTCAAAAGTATTTCATTAGCTTTAAAGTATTTGGACCACGAAAGGCCATTTATATTTGCAAGCCTTTTTTCATTTCTCAAAAGCATTTTCATGAACACATGCTTGATTTTAGTTTATTATTTCAGGCTGGTTAAAAGTATGGCTTTGTGCCAGTAGGTGGCATAATGTTACAGCTTTAGCATCATCATGCAGTTTGAGCGCAATGTTGTGACCTGCAGGACCTTGGAATCCAGGCGAGTACATTAGGGGGTAACACCAGAGTTCACCAAATACTGAGAGAAACTGAGAACATTTAGAATAGTGTGAGAAGACACACAAAACTAGGTTGTATTTGAGGTTTATTTGAGCTCACAAGCTTTCGGAGCAGTGCTCTTTCATAAGGTAAAGCACTCTGAAAGCTTGTTATTTCAAATAAACCTGTTGGACTATAACCTGATGTCATGTGACTTTATCCACTCCAGTCCAACACTGACACCTCCACATCATGAGCATAGAGAGTACTAAGTTAATAGGTGGAGCCTGAGTAAGGGAGAAATTAAAATATTCTGAATCAGCACTACACGGCATATACATGAGAGTTTAGTAAATAAGGTTGGCAACCTATGCCCGTACCTCACCAATTTGGAATTATGTTGTGGCAATTATGCAGACCCTGTTGAAGGAAGGGCAGGACATAGGAAACTAAGTAAAGGTTGGTGATCTTGGTTAAGGAGAGCATTGCTGTATTGGAGAGATAGATGTCATGGACGGGTCAAATACAGAATCAGTTGGTTAGAGCTAAGGAACAAGAAGGGTGCATTGCTTAATATAAACTACAGGCCACCAACTTATGGAAAACATGTAGAGGAACAAATTTACAAGAAAATTACAATGAGGTGCAAGCATTGTAGAATGGTTAGAATGGGGAACCTTAATTACCTATACATGGACTCGGATAGTGGGAGTGCAAAGAGGGAAAAGTGTTTTTACATTGTGTACAAGGGAATTTTCTACAGCAATAATTGTTAATTCCAACACAAAAGGAAGCAATATTGGACCCGGTTCTTGGGAACAAGGTACTCCCAGTAGATCAGGGGTCAGTGAGGGATCATTTAATGGATAGTACTCAATGTATCATAAGGTTTAGAATGACAGTGGAAAAGGACAATGGACCATCAGAGTAAAAATTATTATTGGGCAGAACCTTCGGCGAAGCAAGAACAGAGTTGGGTGATGAAGTCTAAGATTGCCTGGGGAACCTGTAGCTGAACAGTGAGCTACCCTTGGAGGAGATGGTTCGGATACTGTTCATATCATTATGTTTTGCTTCGATGGAGGAGAAACTTGTAGAAACACTAATTTGGGAAGGAATTAATAGCTACATGGACAAATTTGGGTTACTTAGGGAGAATCAATATTTCTTCATGAAAAATCATTTTTAACTAACTTGCTGGAGATCTTTGAAGAGGTAACAGAGAAAGTTGATAAAAGTAATGTTATTGATGAAGAACAAAGAACTGCTGGAGATCTGAACCACAAAAAGAAATTGCTGGAGAAATATAGCAGGTCTGGCAGCATCTGTGGGAGGAAAGCAAGCTGTATGTTTCAAGCCTGGTCACTGATGTGCCATGCAATAGATTTGTTAGAAATGCTCAATCTCATAGAATAAAAGGGGCAGTAGCAACATTGATGCAAAATTGGATGAATGACAGGAAGCTGAGAGTAATGGTCAATAGATGTTTTTCATGCTGGAGGAAGATTTGTAATAATGTTCCACTGAGGTCAATTCTAGGATCCTGCTTTACTCAATTATGTATGAATGATCTAGATCTTGGAAAGGGGGGACAATTTTAATATTTGCAGATGCTACTAAACTCGGAAACATTGTAAACTATGAAGAGGACAATGTAGAACTTCACAGCAGCATTGACAATTTTTTGGGATGGCTGGAAAGGTGAAGATATGAGAGGTGATGCATTTTGTTGGAAAGAACATGTAGAACAGTACAAACTAAAGTTTTCTACTTTTAAGGGTGTGGAAGAGCAGAAAGACCTGGATGGAATATGCGTGAGTCAGTAACGGTAACAGGACAGAAACAGCAGTTAATAAAGCAGACAGTCTCCTAGGGCTTTATCAAGTGACCAGAGATATTCAAGACTGGAGATTAATGGGGAGAAAAGGTAAAAGAGGCTGATTCCTTGTGAGAAAGCTGAGCTGCTGTTTTACTAAACAGGAGAAGAAATATTTACAGATGAGATTGCAGTGGAAGATCTGGTTAGTAGCAACCTCTGATAAAACTACCATAAGAAAGATGGCTTAAACTCAGTAAACTATTAACATTAATTTGATAGGTATGGCGAGATTGTTAACATCAATTTAGTTCGAGATAAGAAGACTGGAAAATCAAAAGGCTTCTGCTTTATCTGCTATGAGGATCAGAGAAGCACCATTTTGGCTGTGGACAACTTTAATGGAATCAAGGTGGGTATGAAAGTAGACAATGGAATCATAGAAAGATGAACAATAGGAGTTGTCTCACCTCTTCCAGATGACCCATTTGCAAAAGCTGATGATATGTTTACTTTTTTGACTGTTGGTAAGTTGGCCTGTAAATTGAAGTAAATAACAAGACCAAAGTACAACGGATTAAAGTATCCATTTATAAAATGAAGACCACCTTGTGAGCAGAATGTTAATTATAAAATAATTACATTTAGAAATACATAAAATCCAAATGAGCTTTTGCATATATCACAATACGTTAGTGCTTTGCCTAATTTAGTGAATATATGTCTGCTTTTCTTGTAACACTATATAAAAGAAAGTAAGAATGTGTAAGGTGCCACCAAATGCCCCGTTCCTCCTAGTTCCTGCAACTGATCATGTAGTTCTACTTGATAAATTCTTCCCTTCACCTCCCCACTTTTAGATGAATTTTCCTCATAATTCTAGAGGCAATTGACTCAGTCTGGCTTGTTCAGAGGTCAGTGGCACGTTCAAGAAGCTTTTTCCAAGTGGCCATTGTATCTGTGATCCTTGGTACGTAAAATAGAGGTTGACCTTTATCTTCATACACAAGTCCTTCCAATGGCTGACATCTGGATACCTGAGTGAGCCCTGGCTGAGACCAATTATAGCTCCTCTGTTGCCACTCCAATCAGCTAACTCATGGTGTTACGATCAAGTGGATCAAACTTGGCACCTTTTTGTTGATTGAATGCATAAAGAATCTGGATTCAAATATCCACTAGAATTTGAGGCTTCTGAATTACTGTTTTTTTGGTTTGTACATATAGTGTGTTTTGAAATGGATTGGCAATGCCACCATGGGACAATACTTGTTTATAGTTATAATCTATCGATTTTGCAGTCTCATTACAAGACTTTTTAAAATGAAATTGAAATCAGTTCACCAATACATTGACATCTATTTTAATAAAAGTGTCACATGTCAGCATTAATACAAGGAGAAAGTTGTTTTTATTAGTTTTTAAACATATTAAGAGTTTCCTATCCTTTGTAATTAAGGAGGTAACAACTGTTCATTTCTTCTGTTACTGTTTAAATAATCAACTTCAATTTATATGTAAACATTCTAGTATGGCAACCTAGAAATCACCATACTTTGAGACCAGATACACAAAAGGTTTGGGATGCAGTAAGCAATATACCTCTATTTTTCTGCCTTCAGCATTCTCCTTCATCAGACACCATGTTCTATTTTGTTGATACTATTATGAGCACATTTCTTTGAACTTCCTTTTTCATGTAACTCCATCTACTGCATCTACCATGCTCTTTAATCTCTTTCTGTTGGAATGGAGATTCATTGCAAGGCTATTGTGTAGAATTTTTCTTTCAGATTGTTACATTGAAATATGATTAAAGCTGATGTCATGTGTTATATAACATTTTTGCATGGTGTCTTCAACATCTTGAACTTTCCTGTGATTCATGTCACATACTGTGGCTGTGTATTTCAGTGAAGTTTTGTAAACTTGGATTGAAAGAATATCTTTTTGCTATATCCCACTATTATGTGGGGGTTAAAGAATTTAATAAAGTTCTTGCTGTTTTATTACTATTTCAACTTTTATAATCCATCACATGATTGTGTTAGTATGAATAAGAGTATTTTTTTCTATGTTCAAATCTGCTGGTATTCTAAGTACACAAGGGGTGATGTTCTAGTTCAGCCAACCATGTGGAATGACCATTCTTAGTTGTGAAAGAATGGGCTAGAATAAATGGAAACAACTTTTTTCCAGTACTTAAGTAAACAAAAAGCCATAGGCACTTGAAAGATTTTGGGAATGTGGTAGGTAAGTAATCAAGAAGAGAACTCTCTACTATATGGACTACTTTGTTTGTGTAACTTGTGTCTATCTCCTGCATTTAGATTAAGGGAAGGACCATCCGTGTTGACCATGTAGCCAATTACCGTCCTCCAAATGATGGAGATGATGTTGATTCTGTGACTAAAAAACTGAGAGATGAAGGCTGTGCACCTAAAGCACCTCCATCAGCACCAGATTCCTCAGAGTCCTCTGAAGAGGATGTTAGCTCAGTGCCAGCTAAGAAACTGAAGAAAGGTATGGGTCAGCTCAGGGGTTGGGATCTTGTCAGAATTTTGGGTTTGAGCATATTAGATGATAGATGTTTGGATTACTAATTTACAGAAACACTGTCACTGGTGTACCGGTTTTATTATGTGGAATTGTTGTAACTGCTGTCTGAAATTTGAAGAATGTCAGTAGAGTTATAACACTTAGAGATTGGATTGATTTTGGAATTAGGTGATGCAACGAATTAGTAGCTCAACTTTTCACCACTAGATTGCGTCAAAATCCAGTCTAAACATGGGATGAAAATCCTGTGGTAGCACACACTAAGAGACCTGCATCAAATATATTTGGCCAGTCCCAGTCAAAATCCAAGCCAAATGGAGCACTGCACAAAAGAATGCTAATTCAGCGTAAACTAGCAACCTCGGCCAGAAAGGTTTAAAAAATGATCAGCGTGAGAAATGAAATGCATATGTTTGGTGGACTGCTGAGGTTGGCACACATTGTACATTTTCTATGTGTTATCCCCTATCTGAGAGTCCTTCATACTAATTTAGAGAGGTGCTTAGAACGGAGTAAGTCGATCCCTTGAAATTTAGATTATCCCTTTTGGTGAGCCTCAATTCACAAAATGTTATTTATTCTCCAGAAAAGAAAAAGAAAAAGAAAAAGGAAAAAAAGGAGAAAAAAGTCAAGGTAAAGAAAGAAGCTGCCTCCAAACAGTTCATCAAGAGCTCTGGCCGAAACCAATCACCTCCACCCCCTGTAAGAATCAAGAGAGAAAGAGAGGATGTGGAGTATGAGAAATATGCCAAAATGAACCATGACATTCATTGGGATGGCAGTGTGGACCGCAGGAATGAAGAAAGAGGAAAAGGAGATGCAAGGAAACACACAGATGGAGCTGATGAAATGAGAACCAGAGAGAAACACCGAGAAAGGAGCCGACCTAGAAACTCCGAGAGAGAAGAAAAGCGAAACGATGATCAAAATGGTAGAGGATCTGGCAATGAAAGGTCAGAGAGAGACATAAGACACACACATGGTGATGGGAGAGAGTTGAGATATGATGAGGAAAGGCACAGTGGACAAGAGAAAATGCGAAAAGAAGACAGGATTGACAGTAAGAATGATGATCGTGATAAGTACAAGAAATACAATCGCAGTAAGAGAGAAGAGCGGGATTCACATTGTGACAGCATGAAGCATAAAGAGTGGAGATTTGAACATGACAAAGTCAACCTTAACAAGGGAAGATACAATTACAGAGACAGTGACCATAAAAGAAACTGAGCAGTTGGACGTTTTCTACAGTTAAACCCAATACACCTCCCCATCTGAAATCTATGGACAAAATAAAGTCCCAGCAGTTAATTACCGAAATAAATATTCTGAAATTTGCTGCTTTGCTGCGGCTTTTTCTCCAACTATTTCTTTGTATATTTGGACTATTTTTGCAATGGAGAGTATTAAACAACTTGTAATGCCTGTTTTAGCCACTGGTGATTTTTAAAAATAAATTTTCAATATGCTTATTTTGTGCTTATTTCGAAGATGTCAAATGAAACAGGGTTTTGTTCTTATTGCATATAGCTTGCTGTTCTTCGTGCAAAAGATTCATCTTTGAGTGGTGACAGCCTTTTAAATTGTGGCAGGACATCCAGCCAATCCCACGCCTGTTCTTGCTCCATGTTCTCAAGCAGACACTTTCCAGCAGCAGGCACAGGATAACAAGTGGCAGTGGGAATACTAGCTGATTTTCTTTTAGCATTTTTCCCTGCCTTACATGCAGGAGATAATGAAGCAATTGTAGTTTTGCAACAGCCAAATCAACAAAGACCTTGGCATTGAAACTGTTCCTTGGTCGACATGGCTCTGATCCCCACTATCTGTGCATTTATCTGTCTAGCTTTGTATATTTCTAATGTTATTTTAAGGTGACATTCCTGATATTCAGAATCATCAATTTAAATAGAAACTTTTTCCATGTTTTATTTTAAGTGGGGATATCACGACTTACCTCAAAGGTTCCTAGTTGTGCAGCACATTTTTAAAAAGAGAATGAAAGGAATGAGTGGATAACATTAGACCTGACAGTGCAAGACTGTCAATTAATTGTTACTGATTCCCTGGAATTCTCTTTCAGTTGTCATTATTGATCTGTTTTGGGGAAACTCCAGGGTGTAGAAAGTTTGGAACAACGGAAGCGATAGATTGGCCGATGAACTTACTGTAAGAAGAGCATTATTAAATAAATTAAATTTACAAGCTACTCTGAGCAGTGGATTGTTTGTCAAAAGATGCTGCCGACTGCACTCATGAATTTAACTTAAATTACATTTTCAGAATTGTTCATTATTCTTTTCCTTCTCCAGTAGGATTCACTACCTCTGCCTGTTACACTGATGCACAGGTCATGTGCTTGCCTTCCCAAGCTGAAGAAGGGTTTCTTTGTTGAATAAAGAGTGGTGCAGTAATGGTGTGTGAAATAACCCCACAGAGGCCAGTATCCTGTCACCAGGTTACCTTTTATTTACACATGGTGAACCCTTGACACTGATCCAGCTTCCTCAGAATGAATAGGATGTCTGACAGTCTTGTTCTTATCTGTCAGATAGGGCTCCCTGATTGAATCAGATTAGCTGCCCCAATCAGGGAACTAATAATCTATGAGGTTGACCTGGCTGACCTCACTACCATCACCCACAATGTGGATCTCTTGTTTAAATGCTGCTCAACACTTAATTTGAAAGTATATTGTTTAAGATGTATCTGTTTAAGCTGAAGTTCCACTGGATAGCTGCTGATCTGCAACTTTGAGCAAGTTTTCTTTTTTATGAACCTATTACTTTAATAAAAAGCCCTGTTGCTCAAGTTGGAAAGCAGTGTGTTCTCTCTGTCTTCTAAGAGGAAGTAAAAACGTTGTTTGATTTGAGATTCCAGTAATTGGCAAGTTGTAGGCCCGTAAGCTTTCACTGTCCATGACTGTCACTAACCTCATCTCATCTAGGATTTCCACCTCCTCCCAACAGCATTCCAAACTCTGTAGAGGTCCATTGTTTCTGTAGGTTCCTGCCCCACAGAATTTATTTATTCCTACTTTGACATCATCTTTTGTCCCCTTGTCTGGTCCCATTTACAGCCATGATCCTTCTGCCATGTTATAGTGGTTTGAGTATTTCCACTTTGCAGCATAAGCTGCCCCCCTTCACCATGGATGTGCAAACCCTCTACACACCCATGACCCATTAGGAAGGTCTCAGGGATGTCCAATCCTTCCTTGAAAGAAGATCTAAAGCATCCCCATCAACCATGACACTGCTCCACCTGACCAAGATTGTCCACACTTTGAGCTACTCCTTTAACTGATTACACTTTCTTCAGATCAAAGATGTGGTTAGGGATATCTATTTCAGCACGAGTTATGCCTGTCTCGTTGTGGGGTATGTGGAACATTCCTTGTTCCAATCCTACTTGGGTCCATCCTCATCACTCTCATTGACATCATTGGTGCAGCTTCCTTCTCATATGGAATTAGAAAAAAATAAATTTCTCTACCAATTTCTATGCTTACCACACTTTTTCACCTGGCTCATTTCTGACTCCTCCTTCCCCTTAGTCAACATCTCTGTTTCCATTTCTGAGGCTAGGCTATTACAAACCCACCAACTTCCACAGTTACCTGGACTGTACATCCTCACACCCTGCTTCCTTTAACAACTCCATTCCATTTCCCCAATTTTTCTACCTCCATTCTGCATGTGTTATAATGATGCCACTTTATGCAAAGAGGCCTCAGAAATGTCCACCTGACAAGGGCAGCATTTATTGCCCATTATTAAATGCCCTTCAGAAGGTGGTGGTGTGCTATCTTCTTAAACAATGGAAATTCTTGAGGGAATGCTTTGGTTGGGATGAAGAGTAATTTGGATTTGAAACACTAACTCTCCCTTCTTCCCACAGATGCTGCCACAGCTGCTGAGTTTCTCCGGAAATTTGTTTTTTTTTGTTCATTTCATGATCTCGCAAACACAGTTTTGTTTCATGTTTTTATGTCAGCTTTTGTGTTATCAGGGACAACTGTGTGACATCTCCCGTGCCAAATAGCGCTCATTGAATATAAAGTGTCTATCCTTTACATGAGGAATTGTCCTAATCCTATGCCCCTGCCCCCTTTCCATGTCACATTATTCCAATTTCCTTAAATTGCTTGCCTAACATATTTTTAAATGCTAACACAACCTCTGATTCAATCATTTACTTTAGTAGTGCATTCCTCAGCTTTGTAGCCCTTTAATCAGAAACATTGGGACACATTTCCAAGGAATGGCAATTAGATTGCCACATGTTGCTCCTACGTTAAGGAAGAGCTCTGTGTTTTTGACAGGAGATTCTGATCAGGGCTTCTTCAGGAATGTAGAGGGCCATTGTGTGCAGAATAGTCAGAGAAAGTTAAATCATGCCTCCTTTTCACAGCAGTCATTTGCCGTATTCTGTAACTTAAAGGTCAAGCACAGGCACTTTGACACAATGTACGAAAAGGTAAATACATAGGATAAGTATACATTCAGGGCACTAGGGTGTAATGTAGGAAAGGAGTCACATAAGTGTGGAGTGTTTTGGGTGGATTGTTATACTTTTCATCAATCTCCTGACTTCTATTTTTGTCTATTAATTTTACCACTGTCTTAAGGATAACAGCTTGAAATTTTTGCTCAACCATTCTGGTTTTCACAAAACATTTTGTCCAATGTTGGTGTAACCAGGTAAAATATTACAAGTTTAACTATAATTTGCCTTCAGTATAACTTGATTTTCTACAGTCTTTTGTACAAGTTTCTAAAACACGGTGCTAGAAGCAGGCCTTAATTCTCAACCATACGTTGATTGCATCCTGAGGAAGAACTAATCACTGTTGGGAGGTTTCACTAATTCTGCTCATTTGCAGAATTTAAGGGAGGCTTTAAAAATTAAATTGGTTCTCCTGGTTGCAAAATCATTTAAGAAAGATATGTTTTAACGGCTTTTAAATAAGACAATTATTTTAATTTACTAAGAAACTAGAATGACTATACTCTAAATATACTGTTGTTTAAATCATACTTCATTCAGTTTCCACTGACAAATAAATTTAGGAAATTTCTTTAAAAAGTCAGATTTTAAAGAAAGTACATTTTGAAATATTGCCCAATTGTACTGGTTTATGAAAAAAATTACAGTGGATTATGATGGCATTCATTAGTCTTGCGAGACCATGGATCTATACCTGGGAAGTCGTGCTTCAATCTTTGTTGGTAGAGCAGCATCTGTTGTGGCTGTTGAGGCCCAGACAGGAGTGCCTGTCTCGGCTGCAGCAACTGCACTTGAAGGTGCTGTCCTCCGGTGTTGTCTTGGTGCTGTTTTGTCGACGGATTCACTTTTCTTCAGCAGCAAACCTCAGCTCTTTTTAGATGTCTGCGTAATTCCAGCCTCCAACAAGAGCAATTGTTTGCAATGTCCTCTCATCTCTCAACATTCATGTTCAGTGACTTCATGTCTCTCTTGCAGACATCTTTGAAATGAAGATGGGGCCGCCCTTGTGCTCTCTTGCCAGAGGCCAGTTCCCTGTACAGCAGGTCTTTCGGCACCCTCCTATCTGACCTGTAGTGTACGTGGCCCAGCCAGTGGAGACGGTGTTTGAAGCAGGGTGAAGACGATGGGTATCTGGGTGCGGGCCAGGACCTCATTGGTGACTCGGTCAGTCCACTTTATGTCCAGGATGCGTCTCAGGCTGCGAAGTGGAAGGCGTCAATTTTGTCTGGAGTAGAGGCTCCAGATCTTGCTGCCATGAAGCAGCGTGCTGAGGATGCAGGCCCTGTGGACTGGGACCTTGGTGTGTGTTGTTAGCTTTTTATTCTCCCAGACTCTCTTTGTCAGCCTGGCGAATGTTGACGCTGCAGGTCTGATCCGTCTGTTGATCTTGGAGTCTAGGGAGAGACTGTCCATGATGGTGGAACCAAGGTATATAAACTTGTGGACTACCTCCAGCTCGTAGTTGTTGATGGTAATAGCAGGGGTGTGCTCAATGTCTTGACCCAACATGTTGGTCTTCAGGCTGATGGTCAAGCTGAAGTCCTGGTAGGTTCTTGAGAAGCTGTCAATGAGGCATTGCATTTGCTCTTCTGAGTGTGTTCCAGTGCCACATAGTCTGCAAACAACATGTCCCTGATGACTACTTCATGAACCTTGGTTTTCACCCTCAGCTGGTACAGACTGAAGAGCTTCCCGTCTGATTTGGTGTGGAGGTAGACACCATCAGTTGATGTTCCAAAGGTGTGCTTCAGCATGACTGTGAAGAAGATGCCGAACAGGGTGGGGGCAAGCACACAGCCCTGCTTCACACCGCTGCGAATGTTGAAGGCCTCCGAAGAAGAGTTGTCAAACTGAATGACGCCCTTCACGTCTGTGTGGAATGACTGAGCTATCCTGAGAAGCCTCGGGGGACAACCAATCCTGGCAAGGATTTTGAACAGGCCGTCTCTGCTCACAAGGTCGAAGGCCTTCATGAGGTCAATGAAGGCAATGTAGAGTGGTTGTCTTTGCTCTCTGCATTTCTCTTGTAGCTGTCGAAGGGAGAAGATCATGTCGAATGTGGAACATTCTGACCTGAAACCGCACTGAAATACAGGATATACTGTCTTGGCGATTTTCTGCAGTCTGTTCAGGACCACGCAGGCAAAGACCTTCCCAATGCTGCTCAACAAAGAGATTCCCCTGTGGTCCTTACAGTCACCTATGTCCCCTTTGTTCTTATATAGGGTGACAATGTTGCAGTCTCTCATGTCTTATGGCGCTGCTCCCTCTTTCCAGCAGTGGACTCTAAATGAAAATTTCAGGAAGGTGAAGCACTTTATAAAACTAGGCAATTTGCGCTTGAATCAGCAGTTGCACTTAAAGCAGAGATTTTGCCCCAAATTACTTAAAATTAATATGGCATGGTGTTTCACATTTCTTAACTGACATTTTACAACCGAGGCAGGAATTCATTGTTTTCTAGCAACTTTCCTCCACAGATCCCAACAACTTGAAATTGAAACAGGTTACTATAATGCCAATTATATAACACTCAGACTGTCAGGTTCAGTATTAAGAATAAGTCAGCCAGGTTTATTAAGTCAACAACAAATAAATGGCTTAACACCAAAAAGAAACTTAAACAATAATGCAAAGGTTATTGACTAACAATTTGGATGAAATAAATATATACATCCACTCTTAAGAAACTAACACAAACAGAAATGTGAGAACAAAAAGAAACTGAAGGGTGTTAACTTAAAAATATTTTCACCAAGTAATCGTTAAACCCGTGAAAGAAAGATATGCCCAGGCTTATCGTAAATGGTGATCTGACTCTGCTGGTATTCAGCTATTGGCATTGGAGTGTCTTCATGAACCTGTTGTAATTGGCTGAATTTCCTTCGCTTCAGGTGGTTGAGTAGATTACAAGAAAATTCTCTCCCTGAGAGCTAAAGATGACCTTCAATGGATTTTCAGCTCAGTTCTGTTGGGAATAGTAACAGAGAGAGAGCATTGAGCTGTTGGTCTTCAGCAGATCAATTTTTTCACTCAATTCAAAAATGCAATAGTCTTATCCTGCTCTGATACTGGGCCATGAGCCCTCTTTTTGCAAAGACTGTATATCTCAAATGAGCTCCTTGCAAGTGCAACATCGATGCTGTTGTAGCCAATGAATCTTTAGCCAAGTATTCTGTGTCTATGGATTCAAAATATATATTTATATGAGTCCATATAAATTTTTTTTTTAAATTTGGATCAAAATTTTATAACGTTCAAAGCACTCAATGCAGTTCCACAGATTTTGAAAGATCAGTATTTCACTTAAATGGCAGCTGCTTAATTTTCATAAGAAGATAAGAAATGGATGTTGAAGAAGACCATAAAGCCTATGGAGCCTGCTTTGGCGTTCAGTTTGATCATAATTGATCCAATACTTAAATTCTATGTTCAGCATCTGCTTTCCATATTCCTTGCTTCCCTGAGAGACCAGAAATCTGTCTAATTCAGCATTAAATATATTGAATTCACAACTCTTGTTATAGTACCCCAAAGATCCACAGTCATTTCACTGAAGAGGTCACTCCTCATCTGCATCTGAAATAATCAGACCCTTAACCTCATTATGTCTGCTTGTTCTATGTTCCCCAGCCAAGGGAAGCAATGACTCAATATCTACCCTTTCAAGTCTCTTCAAAATCTTTGCTGTTTCAATGCAATCACTTCTTATTCTTCTAAATTCCAGAGAATAAATTTATTCAATGTTTCAGCAGAGGCCAACGCTTTCATCCCAGCAACCAATCTAGTGAACCTTTGCTATACTTTCCCTGATGCAGGTATATTCTTCCATAAATATGCAGGGCAAAATTGTACATAGTATTGCAGTATTCTTGCCATGCAATCATAACAGAACTTCTTTATTCTTATGCTCCAATATTCTAGCAATAAGAAAAAAATTGGCATTTGTTATCCTAATTGCTTAATGAGCTTTCATTCTAACTTTCAGTATGAGTACAAGACTTCCTGAATGTCAACATTTACAAATTCCATACCTTTTAAAATACTCTGCTTTTCTTACAATGAAAGTGAATAACTTGCAGCCTTCACCTTGTTTCCCACTCGCTAACCCTGACCGTATCTTTTTTGCAACCTCCCCTCACAGCTTATATTCCCACCTGACTTTGTATCATCAGCAAACTTAGATATATTGCACTCTGTCCCTAATCGAAGTCATTAACATAGATTGTAAATCACTCAGGCTCCAGCATTGATCCTTGCGGCACTCAGCTCGTCGCAGTTTGCCAATTTGAAATGCCCCATTTATCCTGTTCTTCCATTAACCAATCCCAGATTGAGTCTTTATTTTATATATTATTCTTCTGCTATTTAATTTTTTACTATAAATTCTGTGTCCTGCTCCACAAGCTACCTGACAAAGGAGCAGCGCTCTGAAAGCTTGTAAACCTGTTGGACTATAACCAGGTGTTGTGTGATTTTTAATTTAATCATTTGTATGGCAACTTATTATGAAAATCCAAGTATCTCTTTAATCTTACTAATTACATCCTTAAAAACCTCTAATAGTTCTTTCAAACACTTTCTCTTTTGTAGAACCACATTGACATCTTATAATCAAATTTTGCTTTCCTTACATTGTTAAGATTTTCAAAATAGTAGTTTCCAGTGTTTCTCATTGACTGAATAAGACTACCTGGCCTATAGTTCACTGCTTCAGAAAGCCAAAATATGGCATTGAGATAGAAATAGCAGGCTTGAATGGCCTGGAGGTGGAGTTGCTGCCTGGCTTGCTATGGTCTTCCAGCCTCCTGCTTGTCTACCTTGAATTCCAGCATTTGCTTTTTTTTTCATCTCTACTCCTATTCCTAGTTTCTATGTTTTCTGTCTGCCTCCTTTCTTCAGTAAAATGTTGTATTTGAGAACTTCCAAACTGCTGTGGCTAGTCAGAATGCCTGTGAATTTTGGAAAATCATATCAGTGCATCCACTGTCTTTTTATTACCTCTTTTAGAACCTTAGGTTGTAGGCCATCAGGTTCAGGGACCTTATGGAATTTTAGTCCTTTGTATTCATCCAGTATTTTTTCTCCACTGATACCAAATGTTCTGTCATTACCCTTTATTTCTGTGAAGAATAACAGAATAATTGTTTATTCTCTCTGTCATTTTCTCGTTCTCCATCTTTCTCCTGTCTCTTTTCTAAGGAATCAATGTTTATTTTAGCTATCCAAATGTTCTGTCATTACCCTTTATTTCTGTGAAGAGTAACAGAATAATTGTTTAATCTCTCTGTCATTTTCTCGTTCTCCATCTTTCTCCTGTCTCTTTTCTAAGGAATCAATGTTTATTTTAGCTATTATAATCCTTTTCATGCTCTTGCATTTTAAAAAAAAATTTTTAGTTTACTCATTCTATTTTTTGTCCCATTTCTCACTTTTTTTTTAGCTACTAAACACAGACTACCTACTGTTCTGTACAACATTATAAGCCACTTCCTTTAATCACATATTATCCTTTCACATGCTTTGTAAGTCATGGATGGATCTTCCTCTCTGAGATTTTGGCTCTCAATGGAATGTGTTTTGTTAAGCATTTAGTCATTTTACCCAACCAACAATGGCTAGCTTTCCCCTCATATATATATATATATGTAGAATGTAAGAACATAAGTACTGGGAGCTGGAGGAGGTAGTTCAGCCCCATGAGCCTGCTCTGCCATTTGATACAATCATGGTTGATCTCACCTGGGCTTCAACTCCTCTTTTCCACCCACTGTCCATAACCCTTCAGCCTATTACTAATTAAGCATTTGTCTACCTTTTCCTTAAATTTACTAGGCGTCCCAGTATCTACCACTCTCCGGGTTACTGAATTCCAAAGATTTGTGACCTTTTGAGCAAAATAATTTCTCCTCATCTGTTTTAAATCTGCTACCCCTTATTCTATTGTTTTAGATTGTCCCACATGAGGAAAAATCATTTCTAGGTCTATTTTGTCAATCCTATTTCGCACCTTATATACTTCAATAAGATCTCCTGTAATTATTCTTAACTTCAGAAAGCATAGGTCTAAATACTGCTCCATCTCTCTTCATAAGACAAACCCCTCATCTCTGGAATAAATCCAGTAAACTTCCTCTGAACTGCCTCCAATGCAACAACATCCCTCCTCAAGTAAGAGGACCAATACTGCACCCAATATTTCAGTTGTTGTCTCACTAATGATTTGTCCAATTAAAGCATCATGTTCCTACTTTTATACTCTATTCCTTTAGCAATAAACACCAAAATCCCATTTGCCTTCATTATTACCAGCTGTACCTGCATGCTAGTTTTCTGTGATATGTGCATGAGGACATCAGATTGAAGTTTCTTTCCATTTAGATAATAAGTTGCCTTTCTATTCCTTTGGCCAAAATGGATAATCTTATACTTATCTATGTTAAAGTTCATTTGCCAAATTTGACCCATTCATCTAACCTATCCTTTTCCATTTGTAAATTTTTTTATTTCTACTTTGCAACCTAATTCCCACTTACTTTAGTGTCAAATGCAAATTTGGTTTTCTTTTTTATAAGCACCAATAATTTCTTGTTTAATGCTCTGTCCAACAATATAACTCCTGTTAGGGGGTCTATAAACTTGCTATTCTTAATTTCCACCCATACCGCTTGTACTTCCTGATTATGTGTTCAAAGATTCTTTCTCATAATGTTCTTATAATCACTTATGTCATCCTTTGTTATTAGGGCCACCCCTCTTCCTCTTCCATTCTGCATGACGTGTCAACATGTTTTATAGTCTAGAATATTTATTTTGCATCATTGTCACCTGATAACAATGTCTGTATTATGGTAACTGATATAAACCATTTATTTATTTATTATTTCAACATCTGACATTCCTGTTTGTTTTTTTCAGTGAACAGGATGTCTGATACTCCTGTTCTTTTTTTAAAATTTTTTTTTCTACCCATGTGTGTGTGTGTAGGTGTGAGACACAGTGAGAGACACAAGGTGCACAAATCTTTATTCGGTTTCCACCACCAGGAAGAAAGGAAACACGCGAGTGGCCAGTGACAAGCAGTGCCCTTCACATCAAAGGGCAATGCTGTGTGATCAAACAGTGAAGGGGAGGGCAGAGATTAAATCAAAATAGAGTTGGAGGGGGAAATGATGCACTACACTCCCTGCGGCACCCACCTCTCCCTGAACAACTCCAGGGGGTTGGTGGACACCGCGTGCTCCTTCTCCAAGGACACCCGGGCTCTAACGTAACTGTGGAAGAGGGGCAGGCAGTCGGCCCTAACAACCCCCTCCATGGCCCGCTGCCTCGACCTGTTTATGGCCAGTTTGGCCAGGCCCAGGAACAGACCCACAAGGAGGTCTTTAGACCTGCCCTCCCTCCTCCGTACCGGGTGCCTGAAGATCGGGAGCGTGGGACTGAAGTGCAACCAAAAGCAGAGGAGGAGGTTTCTGAGAAAATCAAAAAGGGAGTGCAAATGCCCACACCCAATATATACATAGTCCACTGATTCTACAGCACCACAGTTGGGCTGGGAGTCCGTAAACCACTGCAATCTGTGGTTGCAGGGGACCGCTGCGTGCAGTGCCCTCCACCCCAGATCCCCTAGAGAAAGGAGGAGGACTCCCATGTAGAGAGCCCTCCACTGGGGATCCCCACCTCTCTGAGGCAAATGGGCACGCCAAGGCGTGTCCGGGCAGTGGATTAGAGAGAAAAGGTGGATGGTGTGCAGCAGCAGTCAATATAGGGCCTGCCTGTTTATGTCCTTAAAAAAGGGACAAAACTAAAATTCTGGAGTGGGCCACAGGTTTCCAGGGGGGGTGGGGGAAAAAAAAAAAAAAGAAAAGAGGAGGTGGCCTTACTAGACATCTACTGCTGCCGTGCTCGCTAGCCACTCAAACCCGCGAGTACGGAGGTGCGGATTCTTGAGCAACGGCTCCCTGATGACAGCCGCTATTCCTGCCGGAGGGTAGGCGCGACACGATTCAACCATGTTCCAGACAGTGATCAGGTCCTGGTAAAAGACAGGCAGCATCCTGAGGGCAACCTCTAAACTGTCACGGTCGACAAACAGAAGCTGCATGTCATAGTTGAGGTTACACACCTGTTGGAACACACGTGTCGCCAGGGCACACCACATAAAGGCATCGCTGCAAGGTCTGAAGGCGGAACGTCGCGACCTGGGTGCGGACACACACCAGCGACTGGCTGCCCTCCTCAATAGGGAGACTCAGAACCTGCGCAGCGATCCAGTGCATCTTTTTGTCCCAGAAGAAGTTGATCAACATTCTCTGGATGTCAGCGACAAAACTAGGAGGAGGGACCAAAGTGACCAGCCGGTACCACAGCACAGCAGCCACCAGCTGGTTTGTGACATGCACTCGACTCCTGTAAGATAGCACTCGGAGCAGTCCTGTCCAGCGGCCGAGGCGAGCCGAGACTTTGGCCTCCAGCTCTTGCCAGTTGGCCAGCCAGGATTCCTCAGCCGGGCTGAGGCAGACCCCCAGGTAGAGGAGATGGGTGGTACCCCAGCTGAACCCCCGTAACTCCTCCGGCAGAGAGTCCACCCACCACGGACCGACCAGTAGTCCGGAACATTTGGCCCAGTTGATCCTGGCGGAAGACACTGCCGAGTACACGGCCTGGCACTCGCGCATCCTCCCCAGGTCAGCCGGTTGGGTGAAAGTGAGGAGCACGTTGTTGGCGTAGGCCGAGAGGACCACCCCCGTGCCCGCGCCGCACAGAACCAGCCCCGACAACCTCCTCCGCAAGAGGCGCAGGAAAGGCTCCACGCACAGGGAATACAGCTGGCCAGATGGGGGCAGCCTTGACGTACTCCTCTCCCGAAGCGAAGGGCACCGTCAGGGACCCATTAACTTTAACCAGACACTCTGCGGCGGCATACAAAAGTCGGATCCGGGTGATGTACTGCGTCCCGAACCCGAATGCCCGCAGAGTCTCGAGCAGGTACTCGTGATCGACCCTGTCGAACACCTTTTCCTGGTCGAGAGACAGGAAGGCACTCGGCAGACCATCCCGTCGATAGAAATGAATCAGGTCCCGGACCAGGTGGACGTGTCGTGTATCCTCCGGCCCGGGACCGTGTAGGACTAGTCCGGGTGAATCATGTGGGCCAGCACGGAAGCCAGGCGAGAAGACAACACCCTGGCAAAGATTTTGTAGTCCGTGCTGAGGAGGGAGAGCGGACGCCAGTTCTTCAAAGAACGAAGGTTCCCCTTCTTTGGCAGCAGGACGATAACTGCCCTGCGCCAAGAAAGGGGCAGCTCTCTGGCATTTAGTCACTCCCCCAGGACCTGTGCATAGTCGCTCCCAAGGACATCCCAGAATGCCCTGAAGAACTCCAGTCAGCCCATCCAGCCCTGGGGACTTGCCCTTCGAGGGCGCCGGTCAGCTCCTCTAAAGTGACAGGAGCATCAAGCCTTCCGGCGTTCTCCAGGCCGAGCTGCGGCAGGTCCTCCCACAGAACTCTGCGAGCATCCTCGCTGGACGGATCCGGAGAGAACAGAGCCGTATAATAGTTTCGGACGTGGGCCCTGATGCCCTCCGGATCTGAGATGAGGGACCCGTCGTCGGCCAGCAGCACAAGGAGCTGCTGATGGGTGCCACGCCTTTTTTCCAGCGAGTAGGAAAAAAGGGGAGCCGCAGTCCAGGTCCTGGAGGAGCTGGATCAGCGACCTCACATACGCAGCCCGAGCCCCTACGAGCTGCCGGTCCCGGAGCGTGGCCTTCTTCTCTTTGTACGCCCCTCACAGGGCCGGGTCAGCGTCGGGCTGACCGAGGCGTGACTCCAGGTCGAGCATCTCCTTCTCCAACTCCTCGATCCTGAATTTCCGCCTCTTTGTCAACCCCCTCGCGTATCCTGACAGACAACGCAGAGGTGAGCCTTGCCCACATCCCACCATAGCCTCAGGGAGGGGAAGCTTCCCCGCTTCCTTCTCCAGCCGGCCCAGAAACGACGAAACGAGTCCCAGAACCGCTCATCCTCCAGCAGCAGGTTGTTAAAGTGCCAGAACGCGGACCCGAGCCGGGCGCCAAGTGGAAGGAGTTCCGCCCACACCAGGTGATGGTCCGTGCACCACACCTGCCGCATGGAGGCCGAGGGAAAACAGAGCCGTACGCCCCCGAAACGTACAGGTGATCGATTCTGGTCGCTCTGACCCCAGGCCTTATGAACGTGAAGGCGATGGATTTGGGATGGATTTGGGTGAGGGGACTCATGTAGACCCCCCCCCACTTGCCACTCCAGGAGCCAGGTGGCTTCATCTCCCGGGGTAGTGTGGGTTTCTTGCAGGAAGCAGACCGCATACCTCCCGTCCCGAAGGACCGAGGGGGTCTGGATACTGCGCTGTGACTCCCCGCTGCCGTTGATGTTGAGGCTGGCTATAGTTGTCTTCATGTCGGAAGCATTGTGCAACCACCACCAGTACAGTTAAAAACTATATGCATTTACTGGGAGGACGAGGGAGGGGCACAGAAGTCCCTCGCCTACACCAGGAGTGCCCCCAGAAGTTCCTGACTTGCTTTCGCTCATGAGCGTCGAGCCCAGGTGCCTGGCGAGCAGCATGGGCCGACCAGTAAACTCTTTCAAGGAGCTCCAGTGGTCGAGCGGCAGTTGGGTTCTATCCCGGTGACTCAGTTTCCTCAACAAACTGAGAGTTCCTTGAGGGGTATGAGGGCGAGATCGATGGGGGGCACCTGGGACTCAAAAACGTCACTGGAGACAGACTCCGCGTAGTCCCCAGTGTCCACCACCGGTCCCGAACCCTTCTCCGGGAAGTCACCCTCAGTCACCGACCCCTCCCTCACTGTGAGAGTGGGGGCTGGTCTGGCACCACCAACTGGCCTCAAACCTCCGGCAACCCCACCCCCAGGGTCACCAGCGGTACCTTCCTCGGTGCACCCCTTTCCGGAATGCCCCGAGTTCAGGTCGTCAGGCGGCAGAGGCTTAGGGCCCCGCTCATCTCCTGACACCGGGACACCCGGCTCCTCGGGGCAAAAGGTCCTCCCCCAGGGCCAAGGCCCCCTGAAAAATAGTCTGGGAGGGAGGAATGACGATAATACCTTCCTCCCCTCCACCACTCGACGACCCAGCAGACAGTTCCCTGTTGTCACCCGCACCGCCCTTAAAGTCCTCCCCAGGGGCCAGTAGAATCACAGCAGCAGAAGGTCCTGCTGCAGGCCAGTGTGGGACAGGCAAGAGACACTGTAAGCTCATCTTCTGGAGAGAGCAGCACCACCAGCACATTCCCAGGATATCTCTCTCCTCCAAGGGCCAGCACCTCTTCCCCAGAGAGGCAGGAGGGAATTTATGGGCCTTCCCCTCCCCACCTGCCTTGGTGGTCACGGGGCCCAAGGTCTCTGCCCCCCAGCTTCTCCCGAAATACTATTGGCTGGGGGAAGGCAGGGAGCGTGGCCAGGGTGGGGAGGGTCAGCTGTGTCACTTCCTGCCCTGCCCCTGGTTTATCAGGTGATGGTGGGTGGGGCAGAGGCCTAGTTCCCTCTCCAAGGCTCAGAGACACAGCTGCTGCAGGAGGGAAGGCAGTGATGGTTTCCCCCAGGTTAGTGCAGGGGTGTGGCTGGGCTTGGGCTCAGGGGCCCCCGGGCCAGAAGCAGACGTTGAAGCCCCAGGGGTTTCTGTAACGGGGTGGGTGTGGGGTCAGTGGGTGCAGCAGGGCTGGGATCAGGTATGGGTTTGGGGGTCAAGGTTCCCATGCCAGGGCAATGTCGTGTGGGGGTGGGGAAGGTCATGGACTTGTTTTGGGGGAAGGTGATAGGGTGGAGTCCACGTGGATGGGCCTGGCGTGTTGCGTCTTCTTTAGCGCCTTCCGTCCGGCCGGATGCTCATCCCCCTCCTGCCAGAGGCTGAGGCATTGGAAGCCTCTGGCTTAGCTCCCGCTGCTGGGGCTTATTGTGTTGACATCAGGGTAGGAGGAGTGGGTGTGGCCACCCTCAGCCGTTGGTGTGGGCTGGGCAGCCTTCTGGGTGGGGCAGTTTTTTCTTATGTGCCCCACCTCACGGCACAGGTGGCACCGCACGTCGTCCAGAAGACGCGGTAGGCCGTGCCATTGTGGAGGAGGGTAAACGAGCCCTCGGTGACCTTCTCCCGGGCCAGGCAAATGAACACTTGGCGTCGGAAGGAGTAAATATTGCAGAGGGCAGGGTCCTTGAGACTGAGCAGGAGTGGTTGGACACCCGACCGGATCTCCCCCAAGGTGTTGAGGTGGGGAAGAAGGAGCTCACTGGCAATGAAGGGCGGGATGTTGGAGATCATGTCCCTCTGGGCCATAACCTCCAAAGGGTCGATGGGCAGGTGTCCCGCCCACAGTGAGTCCCCTCTCCACGGCCAGGTGGACCGCCTGCTCGGTCTTGAGGATAAAGACGGCCTTCCCATACATCCTGGCCACAGCGACGATGGCCAGTGGGCCGACCATACTAGTCATGGCCTTACTGCAGGCATCGATGGTCATGTTGGGGTGGGGATAGGCCTTGACCCCCAGGCATTTAGTCAGGTGCCTGAAGGGTGTCGGGGTTGCAGCCGGGGTTGGAGCAGCCATGTCTAAGGCAGCGGCTACCCTGGTGTAGGTGCGGCTGGGCCCTGCAATTTTGGGACTCGCAATGCTGTGCTGCTAAATGTTTGTAGGCCCCAGGAACCAGCCTGCAAGTCCCAAGCAGCCCAGCAGTGAGGCAGGCCCCAGGCAGTAGCAGCAGAGGCAGGTGCAGGTGGGGTCCCAGAGATGAGCAGTGGGAGTGGGCCCCAGGCAGCAGCAATACTCCCTTGACCTGGGTGAGGCTCTGGCGGCAGCCGTGGAGTTAGGCCTCAGGCAATAGCAGCAGTTGGGGCAGCTGTAGGCAAGGCCCAGGCTGCAGCTCCAGACACAGGCCCAGGCCTCAGAACTCGCATTTTCTTTTTCTTCTTCTTTTTCTTCTCTTTCTCCCCTTTTTCCTCTTT
>NC_057724.1:31605205-31613951 GCF_004010195.1 Chiloscyllium plagiosum | reverse complement strand
TCTCCTTTCTTCTCTCTCTCGTTATGCACTGGCTGTGGGCCAGCCAGTCCCAGAATCAGTCCCTCTTCTCCTGAAACAATCAAGAGGAGAATCCTTGAACACTGGTCCAACTCTTTCAGAGCCAGCTCTGAGTGAACTGAAGCAATGACACACCTGTTTATTTTGTGCACGAATCTTTATTCAGTTTCCACCGCGAGGAAGAAAAAGAAAACACCCAAGTGGCCAGTAAAACTAATATTAATTTTTTTCTTTTTTTTAAGCAGGATGTCTGACACTATTGTTTATTTTTTTTTAAAAACCCCACACTATCACCTAACTGCGGTAGTGCTTATTTTTTCCCCAGCACCCATGGTGTGTCTCTGTGTAGGTGTGAGATACAGTGAGAGACACAAGGTGCATGAATCTTTATTCGGTTTCCAACACCAGGAAGAAAGGAAACACCCGAGTGGCCAGTGACAAGCAGTGCCCTTCACATTAAAGGGCAATGTTGTGTGATCAAACAGTGAAGGGGAGGGTAGGGACTAAATCAAAATAGAGTTGGAGGGGGAAATAATGCACTCCACTCCCTGCGATGCCCACCTCTCCCTGAACAACTCCAGAGTGTTGGTAGAGACCGCGTGCTCCTTCTCCAGAGACACCCAGGCTCTAACGTAACCGCGGAAGAGGGGCAGGCAGTCGGCCCTAACGACCCCCTCCACGGCCCGCTGCCTGGACCTGTTAATGGGCAGTTTGGCCAGGCCCAGGAGCAGACCCACGAGGTGGTCTTCAGACCAGCCCTCCTTCCTCCATACCAGGTGCCCGAAGATCAGGAGCGTGGGACTGAAGTGCAACCAAAAGCAGAGGAGGAGGTTTTTAAGAAAATCAAAAAGGGAGTGCAAACGCCCACACCCAATATATACATGGTCCATGGACTCCACAGCACCACACTTGGGCTGGGAGTCCGTGAACCACCGCAATCTGCGGTTGCAGGGACCGCTGCGTGCAGCATCCTCCACCCCAGATCCCCGAGAGAAATGGGGAGGACTCCCACATAGAGAGCCCTCCACTGGGGATCCTCACTGCCCGTTGGCAAACGGGCACGCCAAGGCGTGTCCGGACGGTGGATGAGGGAGAAGAGGTGGACAGTGTACAGCAGCAGTCGATACAGGACCCACCTTTTTACGTCCTTAAAAGGGACGAAATTAAAATTCCGGAGGCGGCTCAGGTTGTGGGGCACAGGCTTATGGGATCTTAGGGCCAATGTGAAATTCCGTCCGGGCTGGGGTGAGCGCGGACGGGATCCCACCGCACACCTTAGCATCCTCCAACTGGTGCACTACGTCGGGTCTGAGCACTGCCATTTTAAGGCGTCAGATGGCAGTCTACCACTGTCCTGCTCGCAATGTCCTGTGGCAGCGTCCAGCCCAGGCCCCGGGCACCCAGCACGTCCCCGACCCTGGTCACCCTCGCTGCTACGGCCCTCCCCTCCGACAGCCACTCGAACCCGCGAGTACGGAGATGCGGATTCCTGAGCAACGGCTCCCTGACGACAGCCGCTACTCCTGCCGGAGGGTAGGTGCGATGCGATTCGACCATGTGATCAGGTCCTGGTAAAAGACAGGCAGTGTCTTGAGGGCGATCTCCAAACCGTCACGGTCGACGAACAGGAGCTGCGTGTCGTAGTTGAGGTTACGCACCTGGCAGAAAAAATACGTCGCCAGAGCACACCACCAAGGAGGAGGCTCGATGTAAAGGCATCGCTGCAAGGTCTGAAGGCGGAACATCGCGACCTGGGTGCGGACGCACACCAGTGACTGACCGCCCTCCTCAATAGGGAGACTCAGAACCTGCACAGCGACCCAGTGCATCTTTTTGTCCCAGAAGAAGTCGACCAATGTTCTTTGGATGTCAGCGACAAAGCCAGGAGGAGGGACCAAAGTGACCAGCCGGTACCACAGCATGGCGGCCACCAGCTGGTTTGTGACATGCACTCGACTCCTGTAAGATAGCACTCGGAGCAGTCCTGTCCAGCGGCCTAGGCGAGCCGAGACTTTGGCCTCCAGCTCCTGCCAGTTGGCCAGCCAGGATTCCTCAGCCGGGCTGAGGCAAACCCCCAGGTAGAGGAGATGGGTGGTACTCCAGCTGAACCCCTGTAACTCCTCCGGCAGAGAGTCCACCTGCCACGAACCGACCAGTAGTCCGGAACATTTGGCCCAGTTGATCCTGGCGGAAGACACTGCCGAGTATATGGCCTGGCACTCGTGCATCCTCCCCAGGTCAGCCGGGTCGGTGAAAGTGAGAAGCACGTCGTTGGCGTAGGCCGAGAGGACCACACCCGTGCCCGTGCCGCGCAGAACCAGCCCTGACAACCTCCTCTGCAAGAGGCGCAGGAAAGGCTCCACACACAGGGAATGCAGCTGGCCAGATGGGGGCAGCCTTGACGCACTCCTCTCCCGAAGCGAAGGGCACCGTCAGGGACCCATTAACTTTAACCAGACACTCTGCGGCGGCGTACAAAAGTTGGATCCGGGTGATGTACTGCGTCCCGAACCCGAATGCCCGCAGAGTCCCGAGGAGGTACTCGTGATCGACCCTGTTGAACACCTCCTGGTCGAGAGACAGGAAGGCACTCGACAGACCAGCTCGTCGACAGAAATGGATCGGGTCCCAGACCAGGTGGAAGTTGTCGTGTATCCTACGGCCCGGGACCGTGTAGGACTGGTCCGGGTGAATCATGTGGGTCAGCACTGAGGCCAGGCGAGAAGACAACACCCTGGCAAAGATTTTGTAGTCCGTGCGGAGGAGGGAGAGCGGACGCCAGTTCTTCAAAGAACGAAGGTTCCCCTTCTTTGGCAGCAGGACGATAACTGCCCTGCGCCAAGAAAGGGGCAGCTTTCTGGCATTTAGACGCTCCCCAGGACGTCCCAGAACGCCCTGAAGAACTCCACAGGCAGCCCGTCCACCCCGGGGACTTGCCCCTCGAGAGCCGGTTGAGGGCGCTGGTCAGCTGCTCTAAGGTGATGGGAACGTCAAGCCTTCCGGAGTTCTCCGGGCTGAGCTACGGCAGGTCCTCCCACAGAACTCTGCGAGCATCCTCGCTGGACGGATCCGGAGAGAACAGAGCCGTGTAATAGGTTCGGACGTGGGCCCTGATACCCTCCGGATCCGAGACAAGGGACCCGTCGTCGGCCAGCAACGGAGTTGCTGACGGGTGCCACGCCTTTTTTCCAGCGAGTAGAAGAAGAGGGAGGCGCGGTCCAGCGTCCGGAGCCCCGACGAGCTGCAGGTCCCGGAGCGCGGCCTTCTTCTCTTCGTACACCCTGCGCAGGGCCGGGTCCACGTCGGGCTGACTGAGGCGTGACTCCAAGTCGAACATCTCCCTCTCCAACTCACTGATCCTGGATTTCCGCCTCTTTGCCGACCCGCTTGCATAATCCTGACAGAAAACGCAGACGTGAGCCTTGCCCACATCCCACCATAGCCTCAGGGAGGGGAAGCTTCCCCGCTTCCTTCTCCAGCCCGCCCAGAAATGACAAAACGAGTCCCGGAACCGCTCGTCCTGCAGCAGCAGGTTGTTAAAGTGCCAGTACGCGGAACCGAGCCGGGCGCCGAACGGAAGGAGTTCCACCACACCAGGTGATGGTCCGTGTACGACACCTGCCACATGGAGGCTGTCGGAAAACAGGAGGCGTATGCCCGCGAAACGTACAGGCGTTCGATTCTGGACACTCCGACCCCAGGCCTCACGAAGGTGAAGACGATGGAGTTGGGATGGAGATTCTGCCAGACGTCCACTTGACCAAGTCCCCCAACCTCCTCCCCGATGCCCAACCACTGCAGGCACCGCCGTGGTCCCTGTCCTTGAGGATGCAGTTAAAATCTTCCCCTGAGGACGATGCACTGGTTCTCGTCGATGGCGGCGAGATGAGCGGACACTTCTCCGAAGAAGCTCGCCTGCCTCGGCCCGGCCAGGGGAGGGTAGACGTTTACCAAGTGAAGCACCGCGCCCCCCCAGCCGAACCGTCAGGTGAAGCAAACTGCCTGGCACGGGCTCCCTGACCCCCAAGATCTCTGGCTGAAAATGCGGGGCCAACAGGATAGCCACCCCACCAGATCTGCGGGGGAGGTGACTCATGTAGACTCCGCCCCCCCCTCCCCCCCGCCACTCCAGGAACCAGGTGGCTTCATCTCCCGGGGTAGTGTGGGTTTCTTGCAGGAAGCAGACCGCATACCTCCCGTCCCGAAGGACCGAGGGGGTCTGGAATCTGCGCTGTGACTCCCTGCTGCCGTTGATGTTGAGGCTGGCTATAGTTGTCTCCATGTCGGAAGCATTGTGCAACCACCACCAGTACAGTTTAAAAACTATATACATTTACTGGGAGGACGAGGGAGGGGCACAGAAGTCCCTCGCCCTCACCAGGAGTGCCCCCAGGAAGTTCCTGACTCTCTTTCGCTCGTTCACCCCAGGGTGACCAGCGGTACCTTCTTCGGCGCGCCCCTTCACGGAATGCCCCGAGTTCGGGTCGTCGGGCAGCAGAGGCTCGGGACCCCGCTCCTCTCCCGACTCCAGGACGCCTGGCTCCTCGGGGAAAAGATCCTCCCCCAGGGCCAAGGCCCCCGGAAAAACAGTCTGGGAGGGAGGAGTGAGGATAACACATTCCTCCCCTCCACTGCTCGACAACCCAGTGGAGAGTTCGCTGTTGTCCCCTGCACCACGGCCCATGTGGCCTTTAAAGTCTCCCCAGGGGCTGGTGGAGTTATGGTTTATCAGGTGATGGTGGGCGGGGTAGGGACCCAGTTCCCTCTCCGGGTCCAGAGACACAGTTGCTGCAGGAAGTGAGGCAGCGGTGGTTCCCCGCAGGTTAGTACCAGGGTGTGGCGGGGCTCAGGCTCAGGGACCCCCGGGCCAGGTGTTGTAGTGCCAGGAGCAGGTGTTGAAGCCCCAGGGGTTTTTGTAACGGGAGTTAGGTGTAGGGTCAGTGGGTGCAGCAGGACCCGGATCAGGTACGGGTTTGGGGGTCAGGGTACCCATGCCGGGGCAACGCTGGCACAGCCACGGGGTCATTGTCGTGCCGGGGCAGGGCAGGTCGTGGGCTAGTTGTAGGGGAAGGTGACAGGGTGGTCTCCCCGTGGGCGGGCCCGGCGCGTTGGGTCGTCTTGAGCCCCTTCCGGCCGGCCGGATGCTCACCCCCTCCCTGCCAGAGGCTGAGGCATTGGAAGCCTCTGGCTTAGCCCACACTGCCGGAGCTTGTGTTGACTTCGAGGGATGGGGAGTGGGTGCGGCGGCGCCACCCTCAGCCGTTGGTGTCGGCTGGGCAGCCTTCTGGGTGGGTCAGGTTTTTCTTATGTGCCCCATCTCACGGCACAGGTGGCACTGCACGCCATCCGCCGTCCAGAAGATGCGGTAGGCCACGCCCTCGTGGAGGAGGGTAAACAAGCCCTCAGTGACCTCCTCCTGGGCCAGACAAATGAACACCTGGCGTCGGAAGGAGTATACGTGCCGGAGGGCAGAGTCCTTGAGACCGAGCAGGAGCGGTTGGACACCCGACCGGATCTCCCCCAAGGTGTTGAGGTGGGGGAAGAAGGAGCCCACTGGCAATGAAGGGCGGGATGTTGGAGATCATGACCCTCTGGACTGTAACCTCCAAAGGGTCAACGGGCAGATGTGTCCCGCCCACAGTGAGCCCCCTCTCCACGGCCAGGTGGACCGCCTGCTCAGTCTTTTGGAAAAAGACGGCCTTTCCATACATCCTGGCCGCAGCGACGATGGCCAGTGGGCCGACCACACTAGCCATGGCCTTACTGCAGCCCTCGATGGTCATGTTGGGGTGGGGATAGGCCTTGACCCCCAGGCGTTTAGTCAGGTGCTTGAAGGGGGTCGGGGTTGGAGCAGCTGCCCCAAAGGCAGCGGCTACCCCGGCGTAGGTGCGGCTGGGTCCTGTAATTTTGGGACTCACCATACTGTGTTGCTGAATGTTAGGCCCCAGGAACCAGCTGTGTTGTTACGTCCAGGTGAGGCCTCTGGCAGTGGCAGCAGCAGCAGGTGGAGGCAGGCCTCAGGTCGCAGCAGTGGAGGTCTTGGGAGGGTCCCAAAACAAGCCCAGGTAGGCCTCTTGTTGCAGCAGTGGTGGACGTCCTGGGGAGGGGTCCAAGGCGAGTCCCAGGCAGCACCAAATAGAGTCCCAAGCAGCTGTCATGGAGGCAGGCCTCAGAAAACAGTAGTGGTGGAGGCAGGCCTCAGGCAAGCCTCAGGCAGCACCAGAGTGAGTCCCAGGTATGCCCCTGGTGGCAGCGGTGGGGGCAGGCCTGTTGTGGGTGTCCTCAAGGCAAGTCCCAGGTAGCAGCGGTGGAGGTGGGCCACCAGCAGTAGCAGTGGTGGAGGTCCTGGGAGGGTCCCAAGGGGAGTCCCAGGCAGCAGCAGTGAGGCAGGCCCCAGGCAGTAGCAGCTGGGGCAGGTGCGGGTGGGGTCCCAGTGATGAGCAGTGGGAGTGGGCCCCAGGCAGCAGCAATACTCCCTTGACCTGGGTGAGGCTCTGGCAGCAGCCGTGGAGGTAGGCCTCAGGCAATAGCAGCAGTTGGGGCAGCTGTAGGCAAGGCCCAGGTTGCAGCTCCAGACACAGGCCCAGGCCTCAGAACTCTCATTTTCTTTTTCTTCTTCTTTTTCTTCTCTTTCTCCCCTTTTTCCTCTTTCTCTTCTCTCTTTCTTCTCTCTCCTCTTTCTTCTCTTCTCTCTCCTCTTCTTTCTTCTCTCTCTCCTTCTTCCTTCTCTCTCTACTTTCTTCTCTCTCTCCTTTCTTCTATCTCTCATTATGCACTGGCTGCGGGCCAGCCAGTCCCAGAATCAGTTCCCCTTCTCCTGAAACAATCAAGAGGAGAGTCCTTGAACACTGATCCAACTCTTTCAGAGCCAGCTCTGAGTGAACAGAAGCAATGACACTCCTGTTTATATCTGTCAGTCAGGGCTCCTGGGTTGGAACAGATTAACAACCCCAATCAGGGAACTCATATTCTGTGTTCCACCTCGCTGACCATGTTACAATCACTATAGTCAGAATTCTCAATCTTTCTTCACCTGAGTGCTGTTGCTCCATTGTTAGTTCAAAGCTATTTTCCTGACTGACTGTATTTGCTAATATATTGTTATGTTTGTACACTATGCCCCTTCCTGTCATACTCTGCTTACCATTACATCATCACTACCTGGACTATTGTCTTGTCCTTTCTAAATTACAAAGCCTCTCCTCACGTGAACTCTTCCCTTCTCCCCCAGCCCCCAAATGTTTAGTCAAAGTTCTCAACAATCCTTATATGGCTCACAAGGATACTGATGATGCACCTTAGTTAGGCTTGATCCTAACCACAGCACACCCAAGCTCCCCCAGCCCCCAAATGTTTAGTCAAAGTTCTCTCAACAATCCTTATATGGCTCACAAGGATACTGATGATGCACCTTAGTTAGGCTTGATCCTAACCACAGCACACCCAAGCTCCAATAGAGGATCGCAGTACTATGATCAGTAATGGTAGTAGTAGCTGATATTAAATGCACCTTCATGCATAGTCATAGAGATGTACTGCAAGGAAACAGACCCTTCGGTCCAACCTGTCCATGCCGACCAGATATCCCAACCCAATCTAGTCACACCTGCCAACACCCAGCCCATATCCCTCCAAACCCTTCCTATTCATATACCCATCCAAATGCCTCTTAAATGTTGAAATTGTACCAGCCTCCACCACTTCCTCTGGCAGCTCATTCCATACACACGTACCACTCTCTTCATGAAAAAGTTGGCCCTTAGGTCTGTTTTATATCTTTCCCTTCTCACTCTAAACCTATGCCCTCTAGTTCTGAACTCCCCAACCCCAGGAAAAACATTTTGTCTATTTATCCTAACCATGCCCCTCATAATTTTGTAAACCTCTATAAGGTCACCCCTCAGCCTCCAACGCTCCAGGGAAAACAGCCCTAGCCTGTTCAGCCTCTCCCTACAGCCTCAAATCCTCCAACCCTGGCAACATCCTTGTAAATCTTTTCTGAACCCTTTCAAGTTTCACAATAGCTTACTGTTGGATTGTTTAATTTAAAAAAAGATAGCCTTAGTTCTGTGATGACAGTGAAGCTGTCAGCATTGTTATTCTGTGAAACTGTCAAATTTATTAACTGCTTGTGCAGATTCTGGAAGCTGAGTTAAATATGGTAATTCAAAAGTTAATGGCAGTCATTCCCTGCTCCTCCACAGCTGCGATAGCCATTAAAACTTATGAAATTGACATAAATTTCAACATTTTATACTCCCTGTGAAAGCCCTTCAAAATGTTTAGTCTTGTCCAGTGACACAATACCGGACTTTTAAATACTTGCAGTATCATAATTTCTGCTGACCAGCACCATTGGATCTGAAAGATAATCCTACAATTGTGATGTCAAATGTCCCATTCATGATTTAAAAAAACTATAGATTTGTAAAATAAAATCAAAATTTTGGGTCAAATGTCCCAAAGATTGGTGGATTGTAACAAACAGAATGTCTGTGTGACTGTTCACAACAACAAAGGTGCAAGTGGGTACTGCAGATGCTGGAGATTAGAGTCAAGACTAGAGTGGTACTGGAAAAGAACAGCAGGTCAGGCAGCATCCAAGGAGCAAGAAAATCAATGTTTTGGGCAAAAGCCCTTCATCAAGAATGAGGCAGGGTGCCTTGGGGGTGGAGAGATAAATGAGATGGGGGGGGCTGGGAGGGAAGGTAGCCGAGAGTGCAGTAGG
>NC_057724.1:31597579-31604869 GCF_004010195.1 Chiloscyllium plagiosum | reverse complement strand
GGGGGGCATGGACCTAACCAGGTAGTCACGGAGGGAATGGTCTTTATGGAAAGCGGGTAGGGGTGGGGAGGGAAAGGTATCTCTGGCAGTGGGGTTCGCTTGTAGGGGGTGGAAATGGCGGAGGATGATGCGATGTATATGGAGGTTGGTGGGGTGGAAGTTGAGGACCGGGGGGCGGGGGGGGTTCTGTCCTTGTTGCAGTTGGACGGGTGGCGTTTGAGGGCAGAGGTGCGGGACGTGGATGAGATGCGCTGGAGGGCATTTCAACCATGTGGGGAGGGGAAATTGTGGTCTTTAAAGAAGGAGGCCATCTGGTGTCTTCTGTGCTGGAACTGGTCCTCCTGGGAGCAGATGTGGTGGAGTTGGAGGAATTGGGAATACGGGATAGCATTTTTGCAGTAGACAGTGTGGGAGGAGGTGTAATCCAGGGAGCTGTGGGAGTCAGTGGGTTTATAGAAAATGTCAGTCTTAAGTTGGCCATCGTTGATAGAGATGGAGAGGTCCAGGAAGGGGAGAGAGATGTCATAGATGGTCCAGGTGAATTTAAGGTCGGGGTGAAATGTGTTGGTGAAGTTTATGAACTGTTCTACCCCCTTGTGGGAGCACAAGGTGGTGCTGATGCAGTCATCAATTGTAATGGAGTGGTGCCAGTGTAACTCCAGAAGATAGACTGTACTACGTAGCTGACAAAGAGACAGGTATAGCTGAGGCCCATGCGGTGAACATTTCAACTCCCAGTCCCACTCTGCAGAGAACATGCAGGCCCTGGGCCTCCTCCATCACCACTCCCTTACCATCCGGCACCTAGAGGAAGAACACCTCACCTTCCGCCTCGGAACCCTTCAACTCCAAAGCATCAATGTGGACTTCACCAGCTTCCTCATTTCCCCTCCTCTAACCTTACCACAGTTCCAACCTTCCAGCTCAGCACCATACTCATGACCTGTCCCATCTGTCAATCTTCCTTCCCATTTACCCGCTCCAGCCTTCTCTCTGACCTATTACCTTCACCCCCACCTCCATCCGTCTGTTATAATCTCAGCTACCTTCCCTCCCAGCCCAACCCACATCCCAATTATCTCTCCACCTCCGAAGCTCCCTGCCTCATTCCTGATGAAGAAGGGTATTGCCAGAAACCTAATTTTTCCTGCTCCTCGGATGCTGCTTAACCTGCTGTCCTTTTTCAGCACCACTCTAATCCTGACAAGCAAGATACTGACTGAACCAACCAGTTCAAACTCAAAACTCTAAACAGTGTCCAACATTAGATTTGATTCTGTAAAAGAGCAATGTTTGCCAAATAATCTTCAGTGTGAGAAGCATTACAATGACTGCCATTGCTCCTTGCTGTACAGCTACATATGTTAATGCTTATAACAGGGCTCTGTACTTTTCAAACAAAAAGAACATGTACAAATACTCTCCCTCTTTCAACACCACAAAAATAGGTGATAGTCATTTTCTGGTTCATTTCACAAGGTAATTCCTTGACAAATCAAAGTTAACCTGTCTGTTTTAAAATTTAAATGAGAATTGGTAGTTAATTGCCATTCATCATTAACTGGTGCACTCTTCATGGCAGTGCCTCTACCAATCAACATTCTCATACGATATAAATGTCATTTTCCCTTTACTTTGGTATTTCTTTCAAATTCCCCTCAGAAGTACAGGATGAAAAGTTTAACAAAATATATTTATTTTCAGTAGTACTCAGTTTCACATTACAATGGCTATTTAAAATTTAATAGTATAATAATTAATGTATTTAAAGTCTATTTCTGACATTTCAGTTTCAGCAATTATCCTAATTTATTGTGCATTCTGTGACCTTTCAAAAAGTGAATGATAACATCTGCTTATCATCCCTTTGAAATCATCATTGGTTATTTCACCTGTTTAATAATATTGTTGTTGTTGAATGCCAGAGATCCCCTAAGGGCTGTTGGGAAAAGTGCAGTCTGTGTCACAAAAGATGTTTATAGATAGGTTTTTTGAGGTCAGTGGAGAGTACCATCATTTCACCACTGGTCATAAAATGCAAGCCATAGGTACTTTTTACTATCAATATTCTTTTTTGAATAAACTCTTATCACAACACTAGCATGAATTTCACCATCTCCATGATATTCAATGATATTATCATCACTGATTTCCCCACTATCAACATCCTGGCAGTTACCATTGATCAGAAACTAAACTAAATTAGTCATATAACTCCTGTGGTTGCAAGAGCAGGTCAGAGGCTAGGAATCTTGAGTGAGTAATTCACTTCCTGACTCCCCAGAACCCATTTACCATCTACAAAGAACAAGTCAGTAGTCTGATGGAACACTCAAGAAGCTTGACACCATCCAGGACAAGACAACCTGCTTGATTGGCATCGTATCCACGAACATTCAGTTCCTCCACCAGCAGATTCAGTAACAGGAATGTGTATCATCTACAAGATACATTGCAGAAATTAACAAGATTTCTTAGACAGCACTTTCATATCACCATTGTCTTCTGACTGGACAAAGGCAGCAGATTTATAGGAACACCACCAGCTGCAAGTTCTGTCCAACCCATTCGCCATCCTGACTTGGAATTAATTTGGTGTCTTTTCAGTTGCTCGGTCAAAATTCTGGAATTCTCTTCCTAACTACATTGTGGGTGCAGCTGTGTCAAGTTCACTGCAGAAATTCAAGAAGACAGCTCATCACTACTACTTCCTCAAAAGAAACTAGGAATTGGCAAAAAATGCTGGCCCACAGACCATGAATGAAGAAAAAGCTTCTGAAGGTGTTCCATCTCTTGACCCTTATTTATTTAAATGTTCTCAGTAGAAAGAGACCTTCCATTGTGTCCCTGGACTGTTTCTTTAATGCTCACAATTAGATATAACATTAATGTAAGAAGAAATCCTCTTCACATTGTGCAGAAAGGAACCTGACATTTAAAAGCAATTATGTTAATTAATGTTCATCAACATCCTATGAAACATGTTTTCTAGCATATGTTCAAGCAAGCACATTAATAAGTATTTGGAAAACAAAAGCAATGTTAAATTTGAAAAATGGATAAATTGATAAACATATTTTGTGACAGTGATACACTTTATATAACTGATCTGCTAACTACAGCTCTTTGTATCAGCTTCATGGATTTATCAAGATTAAATTTAGCTTCGATGGAAATGAAATTGCCTTGTGTTAAAGCTTTGCATTTTAAATGAATCAAAGTGAATCACTTAGTGAATCAAAGAAATAAAAATGAAAAATTCAAAGTTCACAATATAAAAGATCTAAGACTGTGGACTTCGAACAGTTATATTTTGTTGAAAAGCTGTCCAGTCAACGGCAAATAATTGCAGCTTATATGAAGTTTAACAACAGCAAAGTCTTTTAAGACTGAAGAAACAAGGAAACGTACATTGTCCAAATCTGGGAAATAATTTGACCAGTACTTGACTTTTAAAGATGCTTCTACTGATCTGATGCTTCCCTGTATACAAAACGTAGAAATGAACTTTTAGCCGTGTGTCTGCATTGTCACTAAGATTGCCTATTTCCATTTGTGCAATATTACCTGTCTGTGCCACTGCTTCAACACATCTATTATGTACATGAATAGGAAAGGTTTGGAGAAATATAAGCCAGGGCAGGCAGGTGGGACAAGTTTTGTTTGGCATGGACTGGTTGGACCAAAGAATCTGTTTCCATGCTGTATGACTCTATGACTATGACAACTATTTCATTGCACTTGCAGATTGATACTTACCTTCCACCTTCTCTAAAGTTGAAGTAATTCAAACCTCTGTTGTTCATGCACTGGCTCACATCAAGTGCCATTCAACCACCACCCTTGTGCTCAGCGACTACATTGACTCCTAGTTAAGTCACAGATGACAGTCCATACCTGTGATTACATGCGGAGAGTTCCTAGTTTAAATCATCCCACTGTAGACAGTCATCAGGTATATTTATCCATAATGGGGGAAATAAAGCTAACTGGGAAATATTTCTATCAAATAATTGACTTCTAATAAGAACCCTTCACATACTGGAAGGAATACTCCATTTTTTATTAGCATTCCTTGTTGTGTCTTGCTGGTAATCAAACAAAGGAAAAGCAGCTACACTGAATTCCACTTGCTTGAACATTTCACAAAAGAGTTGATCATGACCCCTTTCCACTTCAAGATCATCAAATTTCCTAAATTTCTACCTGCGAGCCTTCACATTCAAAGAATCTCTTCCACTAAATATACCACATCAAGTACAATGCCAACACTAAACACTGTCAGCATTCCAAAGGCACTGTTCTCTCTGACATCTTGCTCCATTCCTCAACCACTTCCATTATCACGTTCCCTTTCCACTTCGCCTTCCCATGCAATTACAAGAAGGGTAACACTACCCTCTTATTCCCACTATCTCTTCACCATCCTAGGCACAAGCACTCATTTCTGGTGAAATAGTGATTTAATTGTGCTTCTTTCCACTTGGTATACTGTATTTGCTGCTCACAATTAAGTCTCCTCTACAGTGGGGAGACCAAATGCAGAGGGCATGGCTGTTTAGAACACCTCCATTCAACCCAGAAGCATGACTTTGAGCTTCAGTTGCTTGCCATTTTATTCACCATCTTGAGATCCTACTTACTTTTCAGTCCTCAGCCGTGCTGTTCCAGTGAAGCTCAATGTAATCTCAAGGAACAGCATCTCATCTTCCAGTCTTTTGGACTCAACATTGAGTTCAATAATTTAAGACCGTAAAATCTCTACCCAATTTCGATTCTGTTTTTTTGCCATGCCCAGTTTGAGTCTTCTTAATTGTTTCGCTTCCTTTTGGCAAAACTGTTCATTTTTAGCATCAGTGTGGAGAAATATTTCTCTTTTTACTGCTAAGCACACCTTATTGCTCTTTGCTTATTGTTCCATGATGTCTTTCATTTAATCTCCCCAAATGTCTATTTTGTTCAAGAACTTCCTTCCCTTTTCCCTGCCAATATTGGTAAAAGCTATCATATTTTTACCCTCCTTTAGTTCTGAATAAGATTTATATTCAACTCAAAGCATTAACTCTAATTTTCTCTCCACAGATTCTGCCAAACCTGCCAAGTATTTTCAGCACAACCTGCTTTTATTTCCGGTATTCATGTGCAACCCTAATGTAATGAAGGCTACCATTAAGGAAGGCCTATTTAATTTCTTGTTGCAGCTGCATGCTTACATTTTGGACTCATTTGTAAGGACATCCAGATCCCTATGCAATACCTTTCAATTGAAATAATATTCTGCTTTTCTAATCTTTCTGCCAAAGTGAAAAACCTCAAATTTTCCTACATTATATTCCATCTGCAATTTTTCATCCACTAACTGAACCTATCTGTATCCCTTTGCAGATTCTTTGTATACTCTTCACAACTTCTTTTCTTACCTATCTTTACATTGCTCCCTGTGATGTAACTAATCTTCATCACCCAACACCATATATCACCCCAAATATCATAAGCTCTTATCTTGAGCTGGGTTAGGAGAAACGGTGATGGAGCAGTAATATCACTAGATTAGTAATCCCGAGTAGTGCTCCATGCTCAAATTCCATCTTAACATATGAAATTTAAATTCAATTCAAAAATATTAGAATTGAAAGATAGTTTCAGTAGTGAGCATGAAACTGTCTGAAAAACATGGCTGAAGAAGTGTTACTGAACCCAGAATGCTAACTCTGCTTTCTGTTCATAGATGTTGCCAGACCCAGCAATTTCTGCTTTTGACCAGAATAATATCCTAATACTGTGATAGTTGACCTCCAAGAGTCACAGTCGAGAGTGTGGCACTGGAAAAGCACAGCAGGTCAGGCAGCATCCAAGGAGCAGGAAAATCAACGTTTCGGACAAAAGCCCTTCATCAAAAATGAGGCTGGGAGCCTCGGGGGTGGGAGAGATAAATGGGAGGGGGGTGGGGCGGGGGGAAGGTAGTTGGATGGAGGTGGGGGTGAAGGTGATAGAGTCATAGTCATAGAGTCATAGAGATGTACATGGAAACAGACCCTTCGGTCCAATCCGTCCATGCCGACCAGCTTTCCCAACCCAATCTAGTCCCACCTGCCAGCACCCAGCCCATATCCCTCCAAACCCTTCCTATTCATGTACCCATTCAAATGCCTTTTAAATGTTGCAATTGGATCAGCCTCCACTACTTCCTCTGGCAGCTCATTCCATATGCGTGAAAACGTTGCTTCTTAGGTCTCTTTTATATCTTTCCCCTCTCACCCAGGGAAAAGACTTTGCCTATTTACCCTATCCATGCCCCTCTTAATTTTGTAAACTTCGATAAGGTCACTCCTCAGCCTTCAACGCTCCAGGGAAAACAGCCCCAACCTGTTCAGCCTCTCCCTATAGCTCAAATCCTCGAACCCTGGCAACATCCTTGTAAATCTTTACTGAACCCTTTCAAGTTTCACAACATCTTTCTGATAGGCAGAAGACCAGAATTGCACACAATATTCCAACAGTAGCCTAATCAATATCCTGTACAGCCGCAACATGACCTCCCAACTCCTGTACTCAATACTCTGACCAATAAAGGAAAGCATACCAAACACTTTTCACTATCCTACCTACGCGCGACTCCCCTTTCAAGGAGTTATGAACCTGCACTCCAAGGTCTCTTTGTTCAGCAACACTCCCTAGGACCTTACCATTAAGTGTATGAGTCCTGCTAAGATTTGTTTTCCCAAAATGCAGCACCTCGCATTTATCTGAATTAAACTCCATCTGCCACTTCTCAGCCCACTTGCCCATCTGATCAAGATCCTGTTGTAATCTGAGGTAACCTTCTTCGCTGTCCCCTTCACCTCCAATTTTGGTATCATCTGCAAACTTACTAACTGTACCTCTTATGCTCGCATCCAAATCATTTATATAAATGACGAAAAGTACAGAACCGAGCACCGATCCTTGTGGGACTCCACTGGTCGCAGGCCTCCAGTCTGAAAAATAACCCTCCACTACCACGCTCTGTCTTCTACCTTTGAGACAGTTCTGTATCCAAATGGCTAGTTCTCCATGAGATCTAACCTTGCTAATCAGTCTCCCATGGGGAACCTTGTTGAATGCCTTACTGAAGTCCATATAGATCACATCTACCGCTCTGTCCTCATCAATCCTTTTTGTTACTTCTTCAAAAAACTCAATCAATTTTGTGAGACATGATTTCCCACGCACAAAGCCATGTTGACTATCCCAAATCAGTCCTTCCCTTTCCAAATACGTGTACATCCTGTCCCTCAGGATTCCCTCCAA
>NC_057724.1:31517825-31595903 GCF_004010195.1 Chiloscyllium plagiosum | reverse complement strand
CCCCCTCCTCTCTTGCCTCCCTTTCTATCCTTCCTGTAGCATTTGTATCCTGGAACATTAAGCTGCCAGTTCTGCCCATCCTGAGCCATGTTTCTGTAATTGCTATGATATCCCAGTTTTATGTTCCTAACCATGCCCTGAGTTCATCTGCCTTCCCTGTTAGGCCCCTAGCATTGAAATAAATACAGTTTAATTTCTTAGTCCTACCTTGTCCCTGCCTGCACTGACTCTTTGACTCGCTTCTGTTCTCAACTGTACCAGTCTCAGATTGATCTCTTTCCTCACTATCTCCTTGGGATCCACCCCACCCCAACCTTACTAGTTTAAATCCTCCTGAGCAGAGGGGGAGAGGATAGGTGGGAAGGAAGATGGACAGATAAGACAGGTCATGAGGATGGTGCTGAGCTGGAAGTTTGGAACTGAGATAAGGTGGGGGAGGGGAAATAAGAAAACCAGTGAAATCCACCTTGTAGCCATGGGGTTGAAGGGACCCGAAGTGGAAGATGAGGTGCTCTTCTTCCAGGCGTCAAGTGATTAGGGAGTGGCGATGGAGGAGGCCCAGGACCTGCATGTCCTTGATGGAGTGGGAGGGGGAGTTGAAGTGTTTGGCCACAGGGCGATGGGGTTGGTTGGTGCAGGAGACCCAGAGATGTTCTCTGAAGCAGGTAAGTTGTTGGGGGATGTGGACCTGATGAGGCAGTCATGGAGGGAACAGTCTTTATGGAAAGTGGATAGGGGTGAGGAGGGAAATATATCTCTGGCAGTGGGGTCCGTGTTTAGATGGCGGAAATGGCGGAGGTTGGTGGGGTGGAAGGTGAGGACTGGGGGGGGCTCAGTCCTTATTGTGGTTGGAGGGGTGGGTTTGAGGGCGGAGGTACAGGAAGTGGATGAGATGCGCTGGAGGGCATCATCAACCACGTGGGAGGGGAAATTGCTGTCTTTAAAGAAGGAGGTCATCTGGTGTGATCTGTGGTGGAACTCGTCCTCCTCGGAGCTGATGCGGCAGAGGCAGAGGAATTGTGAATAAGGGATAGCATTTTTACAGGAGGCAGCAAAGGGACAGGTGTAATCCAGGTAGCTGTGGAAGTCGGTGGGTTTGTAGAAGATATCAGTGTTGAGTCGGTCACCATTGATGGAGATGGAGACGTCCAGGAAGGGGAGGGTGATGTCTGAGATGGACCAGGTGAAGTCTGTGTTAGGTATAACTCCAACCAGTAGACTTTTCTCCCTGATTCCCCATTGTCTTCAGTGTTTTGGACATGATCTTGATCGATATGATCTCCTCTTGACAAAGCCATCCTGACTATCCTTGATTAATCCTGATCTCTCCACGTAGAGATAAATTCTGTCCTTCAGATTTTGTTCCAAAAGTTTCCTTACCGCTGATGTTAGACACAATACCCTATAGTACTTTGATTTATCACTAACACCCTTCTTAAATAATGAAACCATATTAGCTGTCTTCCAATACTTTGATACTTCTCTTATGCTCAGAAATGATTTGAAAGTTAATGTCAAACCCTCTACAATCTCCTCCCTTGCATCTCACACCAAACTACATCTGGGCCTAGTGCTTTATTCAATCCTAAGCCTGCTAAAGTTGCTAATACCTCCTCCCTCTCAATGCTGATTTGTTTAAGTTTACCACATAGTCAACCTTTCTGATTTCTGTACCTATGTCATTTTTCTCACTAGTACAGATACAGAGCAATAAGTTTTTTTAAAATTTCATTTAAATCTTTGGGTTCTTAAATTGATTGTTACTTTGATCCCTAATAGGTTAATTCCTTCCCTTGTTATCTTCTTGTCTCTAATGTACTCATAAAAAAGACTTTGTAGTATCTTTTATTTTACCCATTAGAGTTTTCTCATGTTGCCTCTTTGTTCTTCTGTCTTTGCTTCCATGCTTTTGGCTATCTGAGAGCAACTCCCATTATTAGTAGTGTGGCCAACTGCAACTTAAAAGTCCCAAAAATCCAAAGCTGCTTTTCAATCCAAGCCACCTCATGCCAGCCTGTCTCACAGAAGTATCAAATACAGTTCCTCCAAACCTTAGGTGATTAACCATGTGTAACCAACCAGGGAACACCACACATTTCTACTATTGACCTCCAAGTTATGAAAACGAAAACACCTCCTGCATACTCTGCAAACAGCAGTGTCCAAATCCACTTTTCCCAATTTATATTCAGAAAATATATATAGTTTTTAGACTTAATTATCATTGGCTGTCTATTTGCCATATGAAAAAGTTATTTAAATTAATTTAACAATTAGTTATCCTGAAAATCTGACACTTATTGCACTTGAAGGACTAGCATGTCAAATTATACTAGACAATATGCTTTAGTTTAAAGAAGCACTATTTTTGCACTATATTTATGAAGAAAGTTTTCCTTTGTGCATGTCAACCCCATTCTGTCTTTGGTTGTCACCATAATTGTTACTTTTGAAAAAACCCTATCATTTGTCAGTACTGAATAATATTGAATCATATTACCTTTGAATAAAACGCAGACATTCAGGTGGATGATTGAACATGTTTAGAACAGGAAAATAGGCTGTGAATCATCTAACCTTTAATGTGAGTTAACCACAGCAAAAGCTTCAGATTATTAATGAAATGATTATTTGAATCACAATAAAATGTCAAAAAGAAATTTAACACTTTAGTTCCAAAATAGAATTCAATTCAAAGATATTTAAAATAACAAAAGACAATGTACTTTCAAAAGTATTAAATCTGTTGTGCTAAATTTTTTAAAATATTTATATTATGGATGTAGGTTTGCTCGCTGAGCTGGAAGGTTCATTTCCAGATGTTTTGTCACCCTACTAGGCAACATCTTCGTTGGCCTCCGGACAAAGCACTGCTGATGATTCTTGCTTTCTATTTATATGTTTGGATTTCTTTGGATTGGTGATGTAATTTCCTATGGTGATGTCATTTCCTGTGGTGATGTCACACCCTGTTCTTTTTCTCAGGGAGTGGTAGATGGGGTCTAACTCAATGTTTTTTTTGATAGAGTTCTGGTTGGAATGCCATGCTTCGAGGAATTCTCGTGCGTGTCTCTGTTTAGCTTGTCCTAGGGTGGATGTGTTGTCCAAGTCGAAGTGGTGTCCTTCCTTATCTGTAATGAAAACAACAACAAACTGCCATTCCTAGATGTCACAGTAGAGCAAAAAACCAATGGGGAGCTTCAAACCACCGTCTACAGGAAAACAACACATACAGACCAAATATTGAACTACAGGAGCAGTCATCCTAATATCCATAAACGAAGCTGCATCACAATATTATTTCAACGAGCCAACACACACTGCAGCACAGATGAACTATGCAGAGCAGATGAAAAATCACCTATACCATGTATTCAAAAACAGTGGGTACTTAATGAATACAGTCTGCCGATTTCTCAGCGACAAACCCAAACAAGCAGACAAAACTCGTTCACAAACATTAGCCACTTCTCTTCTACATCAAAGACATCTCAGAAATGACTGCCAGACTACTCAGACCTCTTGGCATCGTGGTAGCCCACAAACCCACCAGCACACTAAAACAGCAGCTCATGAACTTAAAAGACCCTATACAGACAACAAGCAAAACTGATGTCATTTACAAAATACCGTGCAAGAACTATAACAAACACTACATTGGACAAACAGGCAGAAAACTAGCCACCAGGATACATGAACATCAACTAGCCACAAAATATCATGACCCACTCTCACTAGTGTCTCTATATACAGGTGAGAAAGGACACCACTTTTACTAGAACAACACATTCATCCTAGAACAAGCCAAACAGAGACATGCACGAGAATTCCGAGAAGCATGGCACTCCAACCAGAATTCTATCAACAAATACATTGACTTGGATCCCATTTACCATCCCCAAGAAATAGAACAGGAATTGACATCACCACAGGAAATGACATCGCCAACCCAAGGAACCCTAAACACATAAATAAAAAGCAGGCCACACCACCAGTGCTTCACCAGAGGCTCATTGATGATGTTACCTAGTATGTGACAAAACATCTGAAAACGAACCTTCCAGCTCAGCGATCAAACTTACATCCAGAACCTCAACCTGAGCTACAAATCTTCTCAAACCTCACTAATTATGTACCTGCATGCCTAGATCCCTCTGTTCTACAGCAACAACCAAGGCTCTACACTTGTTTGTTGTATGAAAACGCGTATTTATCCAGATTGAACTCTATCTGCAATGTTTCAGCCAATTGACCCATTTGATCAAGATCCTGTTGTAATCCTCGAAAACCTTCTTCACTGTCTACAATTCTGCCAATTTTGGTGTTATCTGCAAACTTACTAACCATACCATGGTTCAATATTCTCAACCAAATCATTTACATAAATGACAAATAAAAGAGGAGCTAGAACCGATCCCTATTAAACACCACTAGTCACAGGCCTCCAGTCCAAAAAACAACCCTCCATCATTACTCTCTGTCTCCTGCCATTAAGCCAATTATATATCCAATTGGTAAGCTTACTTTGAATCCCATGTGACCTGACGTTAGTAATTAGCCAACCATGCAGAATCTTGTCAAATGCATTACCAAAATCTTAATAAATAACATCTACTGCTCTGATATCATCAATCTTTTTGGTAACTTACTCAATAAACTCAATTCTCACACAAAACCATGCTGACTACCTTCAATCAGTTTAGCCTCTCTAAATGTCCATGAATACTATCTTTAATAATCACCTCCAATAATTTACCCACAACCAAAGTCAGACCACAAGTCTATAGTTCACCCAGTTTCTCCTTACAACCTTTCTTCAATGAAGGTACAACATTAGTCACCTTCCAGTCATCAGGCACCTCACCCATAGTTGTAGATGATGCAAATATTTCTGCAAGGGGTCTCGTAATTTCCTCTCTTACTTCCCACAATGTTCTGGGATACATTAGATCACATCAGAAGATGTATCCACCTTTATGTTCTCCAAAACCTCCCAAACTTCCTCTTCTGTAATTTGAAATGTTATTAAACCATCAAAATTTATTTCTCTGCATTCTTTAGACCCCACTTCTTCCTCCATAGTAAAAACTGGCATGAAATATTCTTTTAATATTTCTCCCATTTGCTGGACTTCAACACAAAGATGACCTCCTTGATCCTTAAGCGGCCCTAATCTCTCTCTAGTTACCCTCTTGCTCTTAATGTGTATTTGTAAAGTAAGCAATTGGGAAAGCTAATAGAATGTTCTCATTTTTGTGAAGGTTAATGAGTATGAAAATAGGGCAATTATGCTTCAATTATACAATGCACCGATGAGACTACATTTGCAATACTTTTTGCAATATTGGCCTCCTTATTTAAGGAAGGATGTAAATGTATTGGACCCAATTCAGACGTTCACTGAACTAATATCTGAAATGAGTAGGTTAGCTTTTGAGGAAAGCTTGAAATTTCAACCTTTGCAACTTGAAATCTCGTATCATTTAGAGCTTACAAGATGAAGAGGTGATTTGATAGAAATTTGATAAGATCCTGAAGGGTTTTGATGGATGGATGTGGAGAAGATGTTTCTCCTTATGGCAGAATCTAGAACAAAGGGGTCACTGTTTACAATTAAGGGACCATCAAGTCAACATACATGAGGTGAATTTTTTTGTTGTCCCAGAGGGTCAACAGAAGTAGAGCCTTTCAATATTTTTAAGGCGGAGGTGGATAGATTCTTGTTAAGTAAGCGGTGAAAAGTTACTATGGATAGATGGTCAAGTGGATATGAGGATATGATCAGAGCAGCCATGGTCCTATTGAGTGGCAGAGCTTACTCAAGAGACTGAATGGCCTGCTCCTGCTACTTGTTCTTATGTTATGAACTTTTACTTTTTAACCAAGACTGAGTCAACTTCTGCAGAGTACTTTGTGCGAGCATCTTTCCACATTGGGATGACATAGCTTGACTAATACCAATAAGGAGAATTGGTCGCACCAAATAAACCCATAGTGTTGACAATGTAGGCCATTTACATCAAAAGAGCACCAACAACACTCAACAAGTTTGACACGATTCAAGACACCCAATCTATTCCCTTCAACGTGCTCTCCCTTTACCACCAATGCACAGAAGCAGAAATATGTTCCATTTACAGGATGCCTTGCAACCACACACCAAGGCTCTAGATGTTCTTCAGAGCGATGTTGTCCAAATAAGGCTGTGCCCTTTTAAATGTCTAATTTAAAAATAAGCTTTAAGTCATTTTTGCTACTTAAGTTAATTAAAACATTGATCCACATTAAATCTACAAAGAAATTTACTTCTTACATTAACAGAATCTGCTGATACCATGGTTGTACAGAATTAATTAACAGCCCCTTAATTCATTTGTGATCATGATTCAAGCATACAATAGAATTTTTTAGCAATTATAGAATCACATACCAAAACAGCAGGAGTAAAGTTTTGTTCAATCAGAAAAACAGGCTGGTATGAACATCAGATGACCTCACCTTTACATTAACAATGCAACCTAAATACTTTTCTAATAGTAATCAGAGATGTGATATTTCTATTACTGCACAATATGGACCATTGCTGCTATCCCCTTTCATTTCAATCTTAAAGTTCTTTCCAAGCTGAAACCAATTCCATCACCTTCATGGAAATTTGATGTTCAGACATCTGATACAGTAGAGTACTTTTCATGGGATAGTACTTTCTGTACGGGACAGTATTCTCTGATCCTTAATTGTTTGCCTCCAAAAGCAATTCTAAGAGACAAAACAACTGCAGATGCTGGAATCCAAGGTACACAAGCAGGAGGTTGGAAGTACACAGCAATCCAGGTAGCATCTGGAGGTGGAGAAGTCAATGTTTCGGGTGTAACCCTTCTTCACGACTGGGGGTGGATGGGGGGGGAGCTGCAGATAAAGGGGGAGGCGGGACAGGGTGGTGAAGCGGATATAGTGAAGACAGTGTTATGGACTAGGTCAGACCACTCAAAACATTCTTAAGCAGGCACTCAGACCATAACTTTGCAATTCATTTCAGTAAGTGTACAGTGAAAGTTACCCAGATTAAGTTAGTGAGGTTGAATACCAGGTTTAAAACAGACAAAAAATGTATTCAAAAGATTATCCAATGAAATGCAAAGAACAGAATAAAGAACCCCTACAAAACTCAGTTTATCCAAACGAGACTTAAGTATGCTGTTCCTTCAGTATGCAAACCCCCTTTAAAACACAGTACAAAAAAGGGTCAGATGCTTACAGGTTGAAGTTAGAAGGGCAGAAGAAAGAGTTTCCACACAGCTCACTGTTGAAATCCCAACTAGTTCTGGACTGAATTAAACTGCTCAGCTAGAGAGCTGACCACTCCCATTTCATTCTACAGGTCACTTCTAAAACATGACCACTTTGGCTTGAAGTGTCATCTGTTTATATATAAACAAAAGGCCTCTTAAAATCCTTTTCATCTCTGTACCAAACCAATCAGATCGGAGCCCGGCCTGGTTTCTTACGTCTCTGAAAAGCATCAAGGACAGAGTATCCTTGAGCCAAGGTATAGCTTTAAGAAAAAAAGGACTCGCTTTGTGACAACAGGTAGAAGGTACGTCCTGGTTGGTCAATGGGATGAATGAATCCGGTCGGTGGCTGGGAGGAGTGGAAGGGAGGGGGAGGGGCTGGGAAGAGAGTCAGGGGATGGGAAGGGAGGTGATTTGATATTGCTGAACTCAATGTTGAGCCCTCTGGACTGTAGGCCGCCCGGGCGGAAGATGTGGGGTAGTTCCTCCAATTTGCGGTTTGGTTTGTTGTGGCAATGGAGGAGGCCAAGGATGGTCATGTAGGAAAGGGAATGGGAAGGTCAGTGACTGGAAGATCAGGTCGGCCCCTGCGGGCCTGGCTGAGATGCACAGCAAACCGTTCCCTAAGTTTATACTTGGTCTCCCCAGTGTATAGAAGACCGCATCGGGAGCACCGGATACAGTAAACTAGGTTGGAAGAGAGGCAGGTGAACCTCTGTCTCACCTGGAAGAACTATTTGGAGCCCTGGATTGAGGTGAGTGGGGCGTGTACTGGCAGGTTTTGTATCCTTTCTACTTCCAGAGTTCAGGGGGTTGATGGGGAGAGTGGCACAATAGTCAGCCAAAGGGATGACAAAACAGTTTGAAACCTATGAACTGTACTCTCACTCTTGAGGAAGATGAGGACATTGAGCAAGAGGAACATCACCTCCTGCTGCAGCATCGGGTGCAACAAACCTGACAGGATTTAATTGATGCAGGTTTCAATTAATGTGCACTGGATATAGTGACCGTTCATTAACTGTAAATCTGTTATGTTTGAAAAACAAGCAGTGCCTATCTATTCTCAGAAGCAAATGCAGCTTTTCTTTGCTTTTTTATTCACTTATGCTAATGCTGCGCTATAGAAGTGAACTTTTCAATTGTTTGAAGGTTTCCAGTACGTGATGCTCCCACATTGAAAAATGAAAAGATGTTAGGCTACACTGGGTGTTTGGAAAGTGTAACATTCCTCTGGACCAGAGGTTTTCAACTGGTATGCTGTGGCAAGGTAAGATGTATGTTGTGAAACTCTTGGGAAGCTGCGCTGCTTCACATAAACTTCTGATACAGTGTGTGTATGGGCATTCAGCACCCAGCATGCGCAGAACATGAAAAATCTGTTCATTATGCAGCACACTTACACATGCACAGACCTAAACATTTGATCTGAGCATGCACAATGATCAAGGATGAGAAGAAGAGGCACACAATTGTTGAGTAACTGTTGACAGTTGACAGGTCTGCCTGTCTAGACACCTTTTCACATTACTATGGAGCTTATGGAGAATATTCTTGGAATCTTCATTTAGTTAGGCAACTAATGTAAGTCCAGAATAGATTCTAAGAAGAAATGGGCAAGTTGTCGTATGCATTATATTGCAATCCTACCAGTAAGACCATAACCAAGAAAATGCAACTAATTGGGATATTTATGAGCAATCAATTCAGCTGAGAAAAGTGGATGTTCCATGGAATTGTTTGATTCATTGAAGTGTGTCCTGATATTGTAAATGTTGGGAAGAACTTGGTTAGGCAGGGCTTAAGTTGGGATGGCACTCAGGATTGGAAAGTGGTTTCTTATCTCTTTATCCTATAGTCACTAAGGTAAACTATTGCCAACTTGGATGAGAATAGCTCATTTGGCACATATTGAATAGAGAATATGCCCATGTTCAATAGCAGAAGGGATGAAGAAAAGCGTTTGTGTATACTTTATCAAAAAATATTTAGTAAATATGAATATGTGTTTTCAATACAACTAACATACTGGAAAGCATGCAAAGAGAGTTTTGTGGGTAATATGGAAAATAAAGAACATGAAAGCATGGGAAGGGTTAAAGCATGAAGACCACTGGCAATCTGTGTTCTGTGGAAGGCAGGATGGAATAACCATAGTGGAACATTCTTATACCAATTAGCAGAGTAAGGTTAAAGCTGAAAGGTCACTGTGGCGTGATGAGATAACACAAGTAATAAAGCAAGTTTCTCTGTTAAGTGTTATTATGACAGGATTGGGACCGTAAATATTTGGGACATGACATTAAAATATCTAATTAATAGTTAATAGAGTCAGCTTTACATAGGAGACTATTGTAGTAGATGGAATAGCTAAATATCTATAATGATAGGTTAGTCTGCAATGGAAGACCATTGTAGCAGAGTTAGCAATAAATATCTAACCATGACATTAGACTAACATTAAGTAGAATGTACAACTAAAGAGATAATGGGAACTAACATCACTGGTTTATTGTGTAGCTAGAGTGAGGTACTTTGATTAATATAGTTGGACATGCTGATAAGCTAACAGAAACATGGTAAAAAAAAAATTAAAATCCACGGACCCTGAGGTTCGTGGGCATTCAAGAATCTGCTTTCTCAGTGTCACAATTTTTTGTTTGCAAATAAAAGACCTACTTCATGAAGAACTCTCTGCGTCTCCTGGTGGTTCTCTATATTTTCTCCACCACAGTAGCTTGTACCAAGTTGACATTATCTTAGTTAAAAATCACACAACACCAGGTTATAGTCCAACAGGTTTAATTGGAAGCACACTAGCTTTCGGAGCGATGCTTCTTCATCAATCACCTGATGAAGGAGCGTCACTCTGAAAGCTAGTGTGCTTCCAATTAAACCTGTTGGACTATAACCTGGTGTTGTGTGATTTTTAACTTTGTACACCCCAGTCCAACACCGGCATCTCCGAATCATGACATTATCTTAGGCAGAAACCAAATTCGGAATATGTTGTGTAGCTTTTCTTCAAAAGATGGAGGAGAAAAGCTTAACCAGAATTCAAATTCTTAGAAGTAGATTTTCTTCTTTGAGATAGGTGGTTGGAATTGGGAATCCAGCAGGTGTTTATGACAGCTATTATATACAAATATTACATTTCTTAGATACCTACATGCCAGGGCTAATATTAAGTTAATGGCTTAGAACAGAGCAGCATGCTTCAAGTGATCCCTGACAAGATGGAGTAAGAGACCGTCAGGTCACATACTGTCATGCAGTGATGATTTTAAAAGTATACCAACATACTGACTGAGAGACATAATATAAACACCCAAGGAACCCTACAGCAGCAATAACATTTGGGGAATAAAGAAAAAACAAGAAAGTGTGAGAGAAACTCAGCAGGTTTCGACAGCACTGCACTTGCACACTTGTGTGCTCATTAGTGACAGAAGTACTCACCTTTACTGGGAGCTTCCACCATTTTACACCATTGGCATCATATTGAAAGACCAGCTGTGCACCGGGTGAAATGCTGCCAGCCATGAATAGCCTTCACAATTAACATGGTGGGAGGGAAACAGAAAAGAAAGATTTATGAGGACACATTGATGGATGGATGATACTTTACTGGAAAAAGAAAATTGCATTCTTAAATGTATTGCACCTTACATCATTTTTGACTGATTGTCATAGTAACAGCAGTTACAAGACTGAAACCACACCAGCTATCTGATCTTAGCACATAACACATTAGAACTATGTCTAAAGAAATACTACTCTTTTCCCAATGCCTACAATATAATTTATTTTTGTGTGTAGGAGCATCACACACTGTAAAGACTTCAAACAATTATTAACTTCTTTTAAACAACAGGAAAAGGGAATAAATAACACGTTTTTGAAAAAGGCTGCATTTGCTTCTGGAAAAAAACAGAGACTTGTTGCTTTTTGAACAACAACAAATTTACAGTCACTGAATGGTCACTGCACCAGTTTATATTTATTGGAACCAGGTGCTGAATGCTTTGTATTGCCCGACGCTGAAGGTGACATTCCTCCTGCTCAATGTCTTCATCTTCTTCTTCTGAAGACTGCTTTAATCAGAATAAGATTCCAAGTCAAGGGTTCATGTAAGGCATTTTATGGCCCTCCTTTTTGAACACCTCTGTGTCTTATAGTAATGAGGATTATGCTAAACTGGCATTTGTTTGTGATTAAATGCTGCCTGCTCACATTACGATGGACCTGTTGTGTTTCTGATCTTCCCCACTGGAACCATGACAAATGAATACAGCTACAAAAGGGTTATTGTGGAGGCTATACAGCATCCACTGGAGGTTGCTGCAATTCCTGGACTTGCTGATGCACTTGTTCCTCCTCAGTTTCTCTGCCCGATACTTGTAGCATGTCCAATAAGATGATAACCTCCTCCTGTAGAAACTCCAATGCACTACCACCTTCTACCCATATATGTTGAGTTTCCCCCTTCACAATTATTGTTCCCTCTGAATCCCAGCATGCTGTCTTAAGCCCAACAATTCAGTTCTCCAATTTGATAACCACAGTCCCTGTTAAACTGCCTTGACTTTGAATAAACATATATCATTGGTCTGACCATGGCCTACCCTTCAACTTGGAATGACAACTTTGACTGATAAGCGAACAAATCCCTGACAGATGTCTTTGCAGATGCCAGACTGACTTAGAAAGAGCTGTGGATGCTGGAACTCTGAAACAAAAACAGAAAGTGACAAGAGTCACCAGACTTGAAACATTAACTCTATTTTTCTCCCTCTTCAGATACTGAGTTTCTCCAACAATTTCTGTTTTTGTGTTTTACTGACTTACCATTTATCCCTGAACAGGTTGCACTACTGTGGCCCAAGACCTGCACTACAATGATATACTGAAATATTCAGTCAGGCACTTAATGACCCAAACAGCTGACTGACTATAACAAAGCCTCTGGATAAAGATCAGATGATGCTCTTGACGGACTGTGGAGGGAGTGTCTGACTAGTGGCAATTCCCTCTGATTTCAATGTGGACTGTTCCCCTTAGAGTCCCAGACATTAGTTTGAAGCACATTCAATATATTGCCACCTAAGCTGCTGGCACACGGTGAACCATCCCTTTGACTGGTCATTGCTGCCAAATGTAGCAGCTGCCTGGTTTTGTGTCTTACTGAAAGGCAAGAAAAACAGAAGTACTGTGATGTTGTAAGCTCTGAACAAGGCAACAATATATAAAGAGGCAAGGTAGAGATGCTGTGAGCATCCAAGCAGGCCCAATATGTTTGAGCCCTAAGAGAACAAACTCAGAGCTCAGAAATGCATCCTGCTGTAATCCATGAGATTTGTTGCCTTTTCCTGTGCACAAAATGACTTGGCAGCAACATTGCAATGAGAAGTGTTGGTGAGTTCCAAAGTGTGGTGTTGAAACATTGATGTTATAAGTGAGTCAGAAATGTAGTAGGGCCCGTGCTTTTCCAATGCCCACTTCTTTGGATGAAGGGTGCAGGCAGTCATGAGAAGTTGGGGACTGCTGGCCAAGATGGAGATTTGGAGGAACAAGCTGCAAGCTGGAGTCATCATATATTCTCCCAGACTTTCATGTCAGGAATGGTCAGCTACTCTTTCTCTTTACTACTGGGAGAAATGGAAAAGTGCACATAAACAGCAGGATTAGGAATTAATTAGATTACTTACAGTGTGGAAACAGGCCCTTCGGACCAACAAGTCCACACCGACCCACCTAAGCACAACCCACCCAGACTTTTTCCCCTACATTTACCTCTTCACCTAACACTACGGGCAACTTTGGTATGGCCAATTCACCTAACCCCCACATTTTTGGACTGTGGGAGGAAACCAGAGCACCCAGAGGAAACCCACACGGGGAGAATGTGCAAACTCCACACAGTCAGTCACCTGAGGTGAGAATTGAACCTGGGTCTCTGGCACTGTGAGGCAGCAGTGCTAACCACTGTACCACTGTGCCGCTCAGAAATTAATGAGATGTTAATGCATACAATTGTACCTACTGCTGCTTGCTAGCAAGATTCTTGTCTCGCTATTAAAGCCTTAGGTGGAAAGTTGGATTTCTTTTTTCAATGTCAAGTTTCTCATTTTCCCAGCGGACTCACCATTGCCCACGTTGTCTACAGGTTTGGAAGGTTCTGCCCTCAGTAATTGCATGTAGTGCCACATTTGGATGGAGAGTGATGTAGATGCTCATGGTTGTGTACATATCTTTGCTGGATTAGTAAGTTAAAGTATAATTTACCCATTTATTTGACGTATCACTTCCCTGTTAATTCATTTAAAAATCACACAACACCAGGTTATAGTCCAACAGGTTTAACTGGAAGCACACTATCTTTCGGAGCAAAAGCTAGTGTGCTTCCAATTAAACCTGTTGGACTATAACCTGGTGTTGTGTGATTTTTAAATTTGTACATCCCAGTCCAACACTGGCATCTCCAAATCATGACTGTTAATTCATGTTTAATAAGCATTGATTCTGCAACGTATTAATGTAAAAGCACAAATTGTGCAACCTTGATGGTAATTTCTTCATTTGGGGAGTTGTTTGGTAATTGGGTTATTTTGATTTACAGGTTTGCCACAAGGATTGTAACAACATGCAGCATAGTCTCACAGTTCAGCCGGAAATATGCATCTTGTCTCCTGCACTTGCATTTTTTGAAATTGTGACCTACCAACTGCATCATTCCTTAAACAAACTAGTTACATTTACTAAATGGTAGTAGCTCTTGGGATTGATGGAATTCTTGACAGAGCAGCTTGTGGACTATGGTGCTGTTCCTTATGGTCCTTCAATTTTGGGAAGAACCTGTACAAAGTAAAAGGTGTAAGGCTTAACATGCAAAGCCTGACAATGGTTTACAAAAAAGGTAGAACCATCAAACGTTTAGCATACCAAAGAACCTTGTGAGTAAGAAAGGAAGTCACTGTTTGGAAGAGCATAATAAATCGAAAATATTTTCTAATGCCAAGCCATGTTCCATCTCGATTATTATGAGTAGTTATAGCCTACAAAGCAGAGTACGTTTATAAAGAATTATATTAAGTGTGCATCACAATCTGTGCCCTGACTGCCTGTGCCATACTTCTTATATTAATATACCTGGCATTTATCCTACTAGTAGCCTTGCACTACAGACCCGATAACTTCTTTTTTACAAGATATTCCTGTTCACTAGTGAAAATATTCCAACTACTTTCTGTTGAATGAAGAACGATGTAAGGAAAAAAAAAGAATGTTCTGAGTATGATTTGCAACTTCTATGCCTGAGAGTATGGGAGACCCAGGAGACTGAGTTCACTCAATCATCCCATTCGCATTCAATCTTTCTTGTCGGTTGAATTTCTATGCTTGCAGCTTGAACCTGAAAGATTATGGGTGGATATCCATCAACACCAAACAGAATCACTGTCCTTTGTTTTTCTTATAACATTCCTTCAATACTGGTTACAAGGATCTTTGCTGCTGTATAAGGTAATGGTTCTGAAGGCGTTCATGATCATGTTACATTGGTTCCACCCATTCTACTGATGGCATACACCATTTGTGGGAGGAGACAAAGAGTTCTACCCTGGTTTTCAGAGGGAGCAACTGTATCTGCATCTGCTCCCTCAGGTTTTAGTAAGACAAACTTGATCAAATATCTTTGTATTTATTGGCATCATTCAATAAACCTTGTTATCCAAGGATATAGTGTTAAGGGCTTGGGTGGAGAGGAATTTGTTAAGTGTGTAGAAGAAAGATTTCTGATTCAGTATGTGGATGTACCTACCAGAGAAGGTGCAAAACTTGACCTACTCTTGGGAAACAAGGCAGGGCAGGTGACTGAGGTATCAGTGGGTGAACATTGTAAGGCCAGTGACCATAATTCTATTAATTTTAAAGTAGTGATGGAAAAGGATAGACTGGATCTAAATTGGAGGAAGGCCAATTTTGAAGGTATCAGGCAAGAACTTTCAAAAGTTGATTGGGGCGGATGTTCACAGGTAAAGGGATGGCTGGAGTTTAATTTAAATAAATGTGAGGTGCTGCATTTGGGAAAGGCAAATCAGGGCAGGACTTATACACTTTATGGTAAGGTCCTGCGGAGTGTTTCTGAACAAAGAGACCTTGGAGTGCAGGTTCATAGTTCCTTGAAAGTGGAGTCGCAGGTAGATAGGATAGTAAAGCAGGCTTGCCTTTATTGGTCAGTGCATTGAGATTAGGAGTTGGGAGTCATGGTATGGCTGTATGTACATTGGTTAGGCCACTATTGGAGTACTGCATGCAGTTCTGGTCTCCCTCATATAGGAAGGATGTTGTTAAAGTTAAAAGGGTTCAGAAAAGATTCGCAAGGATGATACCAGGGCTGGAATGTTTGAGCTATAGGAAGAGGCTGAATAGACTGGAGCTATTTCCCCTGGAGTGTTGGAGGCTGAGAGGTGACTTTATAGAGATTTATAAAATTATGAGGGGCTGGATAGAATAAATAGACAAGGTCTTTTCTCCAGGTTGGGGGAGTCCAAAATTAGAGGGCATAGGTTTAAGGTGAGAGGGGACAGATTTAAAAGGGACCTAAGGGAACCGGTTTTTCATGCAGACTATGGTGTATGTATGGAATGAGCTGTCATATAAACTGGTGGAGTCTGGTACAATTACAACATTTAAAAGGCATCTGGATGAGTATACTGTATATATAGAAAGGGTTTAGAGGAATATGGGCCAAATGCTGGCAAATGGAACTAGATTTATTGAGGATGTCTGGTTGGCATGGATGAGTTGGACCGAAGCTGTTTCTGTGCTGTAAACCTCTATGACTCTACGATTCCATAACAGAGCCTCTCTTGTTGATAGTCTATGGTCGTGTATCTTCCACCATTAATCTTGGGTAAGCCTCCAAGACAAAGCAGAGAAAAATGAGGAATTGTGGCAGAGAGCTACCTCAAGCAACCATATTCTGGCATAGGTAGTAAATTCCATAGGCAAAAGTGAGGACTGCAGATGCTGAGATCAGAGTCAAGAGTGTAGTGCTGGGAAAAAGCACAGCAGCTAAGGTAGCATCCGAGGAGCAGGAAACTCGATGTTTTGGGCAAAAGCCCTTCATCAGTAAATTCCATATGCTGTTGTAAAGTCTGTTGTTCTCTATTGCGGGACAATGCAGGCCAAATCTCCTTTAAAGGTGATGCAAGCCATTCATAGTCCTGATTATTTGTTCACATTTCCAGGAAGTCCATTGTGAAAGGGGAAGAGGTGTACTGTGTAAACTTTGGGGAGGGCTGGCCTTTTCCACTCAGTATCCTACAGCAGGTACACTTCTAAATTACATCAATGAGCTCAGGTATGGCTTTGCCTTTCGTAAGTTCGCCGTTCAAATGACCTTGCAAGATACTCAAGATTTATCAGACTATTTGAAATAAGGAGAGCAGATGGAAAAAGCTTCCGGTAAGGTAAATTGAAAGTTAAATCACGTGAGGTGACTGGTCATGGTCTCAGGATGCAAGACACTGGGAATACTGCATCAATTTCTAAAAATAAAGACAAATACATTGAAGGCCTGTATAAGCAAGCAAAGTACAAAGAAAAATCTCCTGGAACAGATCAAGTATAAGATCACAGTCCATAACCCTAGACTATGACATGTGATTTGCTAGCATAGGCCTTCTCCCCTTTGTAGATCTTATTCATTAACATTAGCACTATCTCAACAGAATTTTCACATGATTAAACCATTCCCACATGATTCATGGTCCCACCTTCAAAAGTCTCATGTGATACATGAAGAATGCCCATGTAAATGAAATATCAAAGCAAAATTGAAAACCAAAACCCAAGGAAACAAACCCTAGCACCGATCTTTACGGTGGCAAAATTGGGGAAAACAAAAGAATGATTCTATTAGTGTGCAACAAAAATGTTATACAAACTTTTGGAAATTTTTAAATATTGCAATTAATTTACAGCCTAATTATTTTACAGAGATTTATTAGACTTAAGATAATGAAAACCACTGACAGCCTCAGTTGAAGGTTTATTATATGTCACTAAAATGTCAATCTGATCTTTCAGAGACTGCTTCTGTCTTTTCAAAAAACTCTCAGAACTGAGATTGTTTTACTCTAATTACAATCTGGTCACTGAAATAAGTTGCTTTAGACAGTGCTATCCATCATTTGATGAATAGTAAGTAAATTCCAGCAGTCAGGGTATTCTTAATTGAGTGTTGTGCTACGAGCACGTTTTAAATTCATGATCTTTTAGACATTTCTGACATCTCATCAATGTGTAAAGCAGATAAAATACAAAGCAGACGAAAGTCCTGACAGGAGGCCCCTAAAGACATATGTTTAGAAACTGGAGGCCGTCTTGTTTATAAAATGATACAATTTAGCTTCTGATATCTACACAGTAGTTAGTATTATTTGTTCCTGAAACATTCTGCTTTGACAAATATTGTAAATGATTTTGGAGCAAAGCTCTTGAGAGAGCTGAAATTTCTGTTGAATAATTTCCACTGAAACAGAGTAGCAGACCACTAGCAATCAGACTAAAACAAAATCAGAAATAACAAATTTATACAAATATTTTAATAGATTGAACTGGTTTTGCTGAGATGGTATTCTCCATATAGTCATAGAGTCATATAGCACAGAAGTAGACCCTTTGGTCTAATTTATCCATGCCGACCTGATATCCTAAATAAATCTAGTCCCATTTGCTAGCATTTGGCCCATATCCCTGTAAACCCTTCCTATTCATGTACCCATTAAGATGCATTTTCATTGTACCAGCCTCCACCACTTAACTCGGGCAGCTCATTCCATCCACACACCACCCTCTGTGTAAAAAAGTTGCCCCTTAGGTGCCTTTTAAATCTTTCTCCTCTCACCTTAAACCTAGGCCCTCTAGTTCTGGATTCCCTTACCCTTGGAAAAGATCTTCACCATGTCCATGCTCCTCATGATTTTATAAACCTGAAGAAGGTCATCCCTCAGCTTCTGACGCTCCAGAGAAAATAGCCCTAGCCTATTTAGTCCCTCCCTATTGTGCAAACCCTCCAAGCCTGGCAACATCCTTGTAAATCTTTTCTGAACCTCTTTAAGCTTGACAACATCTTTCTTATAGCAGGGAGACAAGAATTGAATGCAGTATTCTAAAAGTGGCCTCACCAATGTCCAAAGAGCTAGAGTATGACTGTCCAACTCCTATACTCAATACACTGAACAATAAAGGCAAGTGTGCCTTCTTGACCACCTTGTCTACCTGCAACTCCAATTTCAAGGAACTGTGCACCTGTACCCCTGGGTCCCTTTGTTCGGCAAATGGCCTGTTTCCAAACTGTAGAGATTCTACGGCCACCAATCTGGGTATCATCTGCAAACCTACTAACTATACCTCCTATATTTACATCCAAATCATTTATGTAAGTGGCGAAAAGGAGTGGACCCAGCAATGATTCTTGTGGCACACCACTGGTGACACACCTTCACTACCATCTTCTGTTTCCTACCTTCAAGGCAATTTTGTATCCAGTTGGCTAGCTCCCCCTGGATTCTACGTGATCTAACCTTGCTAACTGGTCTACCATGTGGAACCTTGTCAAATGCCTTGCTGAAGTCTATACAGAGAACATCTACTGCTTGTCTTCATCGATTTTCTTATCGCTGCCTCTGTGAGAAAGTATCCCTTCTGTTAAGTTTTTCATTTGTGCTCTGTAGATTTGTTCAAACAAATTTGGACATTGCTAGAAATATAGCAGTTTAAGTACCACGGCCTGTCTGCACACTGTCTGAACTATTAAGATCACAATATGGGAGGGGGGATTATGAAATATGAACAATAGTTTTACTCAGTAGATTTGAAATGGGCATTATACCTTCCTGATTTATATTTAGGGAAACCTGACAATTTATTTGAGCAAAGCAGCTTAGTGGATTGATAAGGAGCAGAAGTCCTCCAACTTCCCAATAAAGGAGCTGATCATTGCTCCAGTCAGCTTTCCATTCCTGCTGCTGTCAATCCATTCCCCAAATTTGACAATATAGGCATCAATTCCTGTACTTGCAATATCAACGCCCAACCTCCAACTCAAATTCTATCCCAATTCTGACCCAGGATCAGACTTCAGAATCATATCACCACACCCACTGCCCCCTCTAAACCCCCACTCTTGCCTGATCCTTAGTCCAATGTTGTTTCACTGCGCTAATTCTTGGACATTTCCATCCCAGGCCCATTTAACTGAGATGCACTGCTCTTCTACTGCTGAATTTCCATTGGATATTGTCAGCACACAATTGCACTATTCCAGTTCCATCCAAATGAATTCCAAGGAGGTTCCACTGTGTGATCCTCTCTCTGTGTTGTCTCAGTTTACTCATCTCAACTCAGTCAAAGAAAGGAAAGTTGCTATTGAATCAGGAAGGAACTAACAAGGACTCTCACTCATTACTGCCATCTGATAACCCTAGCTGAATGTACATATGTGCAGCTGGTGGAAAGGAATTGGCTACAAGACTCCTGGGACCAGACTTTTAAAGTGGATGGGCATCTAAATGAATTTGGGATCCTGATCCTATACCTCAATAGCATTGCTCTCACAATTACATTTTATAATTCAAAAAACCTTATTGTTCAGAAGTTTAACTTGTGTGCAAAATTAGAGGCAACAAGTGCCTCCAGGAGCAGAGGGTTGCGTGCATGGCACCAACAAGAAATTTGAACAGTGGCCATGTTAGGAAGAGCAAGAAGCTCCTTTCATGGCCAACAGCATCAATAGGCTGGAAAGGGTTTGAAGGTTTGCAGTGGTGTGAAAGGCTGCCAGAAATAAAAGTAAAGAACTAAAGAAAGGGAAACGTTAATTGGCTCTACAGCTAACACAATAGCTCTATCTTAATGCGCAATAGCCTGTTTAGGATTGTCAAAATAACATTTCAAAAGGTTGTGCGGCACGGTGGCTCAGTAGTTAGCACTGCTGCCTCACAGTGCCAGAGACCTGGGTTCAATTTCCGCCTCCGGCGACTGACTGTGTGGAGTTTGCACATTCTCCCTGTGTCTGTGTGGGTTTCCTCTGGGTACTCCGGTTTCCTCCCACAGTCCAAAAATGTGCAGGTTAGGTGAATTGGCCATGCTAAATTGCCCGTGGTGTTAGGCGAAGGGGTAAATGTAGGGGAATGGGTCTCGGTGGGTTGCGCTTCGGTGGGTCGGTGTGGACTTGTTGGGGCGAAGGGCCTGTTTCCAATCTAATAAAAAATCAATTCTGCATTGGGGGGTCCCTCATCAAGTTCCTTAAGAAATTGAATTGGCCATGAATTGGCAGTGAACACGTCGGGCGTTCCTTTCTCCCACATTTTGTAAATAGCACTCTGCTCTGTACGCATTGGATCCCTAGATGACCTCCAGGATTGTCATTTCCAAATCCTACTTGAAACAGGTCCTGATACTGCTGGTCTTGTTAACCCTTCAAACTACTGTTAGATAGCATGACAACACTCGCTACAAATATCTAATCACAAACGTTGGGCTTGTGAGCCATTGGGGTGACTGAGCTGAAAACGTGTTGCTGGAAAAGCGCAGCAGGTCAGGCAGCATCCAGGGAACAGGAGAATCGACGTTTCGGGCATAAGCCCTTCTTCAGGAATGAGGAAAGTTTGTCCATTGGGGTGACTGACACCTGTGCAACTACAGCCTAGCAAGAAGTGATTATCTTCACCAATTATAGCAACAATATCATTTAGGTAGTAACATTAATGTAGAAGAATGACCCAAGGTGTTACTGAGAAAGAAATGAGCAAGAAGTAATAGCTGTGTCTGAATTTGTGGAAGTTTTTAAAGACAGTTGGAGACATTTGGGAGAAAAGAAGGAGTTGGAAATAGCACTTGGTCTAAAGGGATCAAAAGATATGGGGGATGAACAGAAACAGGCTATTGAGTTGGATGATCAGCCGTGATCATATTGAATGGTGGAGAAGGCTTTAAGGGCTGAATGGCCTACTCTTTCTTCTATTTTCTATGTTTATCTAAAACTCCAGAGGTTATTCACATAGGCCCTGTTACTAATAGTGTGACAAAAGGTGCAAGAAGCAGATTTGGGAGGGCAAAACCATTTGGTGGATGACAGGGTAGAAGTTGTGGCAGAAGGCAAGGCATATGGAAGCATTTTAAGACGAGATTGAAGAGTTATAATTTAAAATGTTGTTTGCAGGGTTACATGGTATCTCAGCAAGGATAAAAACGATAGGACAAAGGGTGTTGTAGAAGTTAGGAAACATACAAAAGGATATTCAGCAAGTTAGGGCTTAGGAGCATGGAGAATGGAAGAACAGAAAAGAGAACATTGGAATAGCTGGAGTGAAAAGAACATGTAGAAGGATTTATGTAGCGAAGGCGGGATGTAAGTAAGAAATATTAGATTAGATTAGATTACTTAGATTACTTACAGTGTGGAAACAGGCCCTTCGGCCCAACAAGTCCACACCGACCCGCCGAAGCGCAACCCACCCATACCCCTACATGTACCCCTTACCTAACACTACGGGCAATTTAGCATGGCCAAATCACCTGACCTGCACATCTTTGGACTGTGGGAGGAAACCGGAGCACCCGGAGGAAACCCACGCAGACACGGGGAGAACGTGCAAACTCCACACAGTCAGTCGCCTGAGGCGGGAATTGAACCCGGGTCTCTGGCGCTGTGAGGCAGCAGTGCTAACCACTGTGCCACCGTGCCGTCCACGTATTGTGGAGGTATAACTAGGCAGTTTTAATAATGTACGTAGAAACTCAACTGAAGTCTAAAGGGAATGAGCCTATGAAAAAATAGAAAGAGAAAGTAGATGAATATACTTCAAATCTTCTGCCCACATGAATTTCCTGGGTCCACAACTTAACTTTCCAACACCTTCTCATATTTTGTGTTCTCTTTCTTCCTTTAATGAAGTTTATTAATTAATGAAGTCCACATATATTGGGGTAATATCTGAATGTTTGTGGCTTACCAAGATGAGATAACATATAGTAAAGATGCAAAAATCAAAGCTGCACAATATTAACCATATTGAAAAGTTTGAAAGTAACTATGACAGCCATGAAAAAGCTAGGAGACATTATGCAAATAAACACTGCACAAACATATGCCAAAAAATCCAGAGTGCCTGTGACAGTGGAAATTGACAGGCCACACAGGAAGGCATTGTCTCTCTGAAGCTGCAAATGGCGAAGTACTCATTAACAGAAGTAAACAGATCTCCCACTTGGTTCAAAACTACTGTGAGCTGTATTCCACTGAAATGGACATGCCCCAATCGTTCTTGATGCTTTCTTGCAACATCCAGTTCTGGATGAGTTAGAAAAGGAACCCTCAATGGCCATTGACTGCTTAGGAAACAGAGAGACATCTGGCAAGGATGAAGTCACAACTGAACTGTTCAAGCAAAGAAGGTCCCATTCAATATTATACATTAATCACTTTCTCCCTTCCCTGCTGGTAAGGAAGACCCATTCCCTTGGAGAAAAATAATGCAAAAACCATCACGTTATACAAAAAAACAAAGATGATGCTGTGACAACAACAAGTATTCAAGGCTTCTCACTCGTTCACGAGGAAGGTCTTTGATAGGATCATACTGAAATATCTCTTCTACTTGCAGACCAAGTATATCTAGATGCACTGTGAAATTTCTATGCAAGCAGATCTACAGTGGGCATGAACTTTCCACATTCAAGGTTTCAAGAGATTGTAGATAACAAGGTAAACTACTGTAACTTTCTGTCATAGATCTCACTAAGGCAGAGGAACATCCTAAAGTATTTTGGAGAAGGAAACTTCTGACAGTTTCAGTGATAAATAGAATGGAATAAGTCTGTGTCCGAGCTCCCACTCTGTTTGACATCTGCTTTTCCATACTCTGACCTTGGCCTTCTCCAAAGAAATGGAAGGAATCGCCTTAAATATCATGTCAGTCAGCAAGATCTGTAATCTATAAAAACAAAAACTCATTACACCATCATTAAAGAACTACTGTACTCTGATGACATGCTGCAAGTTGTTCAAGCAGAAATTCATTTACACATATTCATGTACTGTCACCTCTATGCCTGTAACTTGTTCTTACCAATTATAAACCTTAAGAAGACTGTGGTGACAAACACAGAGAATGCTGGAGAAACACAGGAGGTCAGCAGCATTTGTGGAGGGAAATAAGGTCAATGTTTTGAGTCTGGTTTGACTCTTCTTCAGAACTATGGTCATAGGATAAGGAGTTACACCACCTCCCCTGATCATACTAATTGTTACCTTGGATCCATGATGAGTCCGAACTTTGATGCACACTTGACATATCGCTGTGAAATATGGACAACTGGTAACAATATTAAAAAAAACTCTACAATTTCCTTTTGTCTAGATAGTCAAAAATTACTAGTTAAGCATGAAAACAGCCATGGGACAACAAAGTGGATTGCTTGGACTGCAGCCCTGAGTTTATGAGCAGAAGAAAATCCCTGTTGTGTATGAGAGACAAAGTAATCTGGTTTACATGGTCACATAAAATTAAAGGCAACGAATCCACCAAATGCTGAATGGTCTCTTGTTGGATTTGGATCATGAACCATGAATGCCCACTGTTAATGGTTTGTTTCTCAAAGTTAAGCATTTCCCTTCACCTTTATAAAGATCAGATGCTAATAGAATACTGAATCTCTATTTTATAGTCTGCATGCATTCACTATTATATAACATACAAGTTCAATTACAAGATATTAGAATACATAGTCATAAAACTTGACAAAAGAAGTTGGTTTTAAGGAGCGCATTAAAGGAAAAAAGAGGGGTAAAGACTTTCAGACCAGAGAACACAAGCAGTTGAAGGCACAATTATCAAAGATGGAATGTTTGAAAGCAGGGATGGGTAAGTGGAGGGACAGAGAACTCTGATAGAATGGTAGGGCTCAAATAATTTATACAGAGAGGGTTGTCATTCAGTTGTGAAGTTACAACAATGCTTTACAATGATCAAGTGTGCTTTCATTTTCCATGTCAGCATTCCTGATGGAAAAAATAAATGGTTTGTAAATAATTCCTCATCACACTTTCAGCTTCAACTGTTTGCATAATATTTTAACACAGAGCCAGAGGCTAATCCAAATGCAGGGGAATTTAATGTAATTGTTGGTGGTAATGAATAATGGATGAGCACTACATGCCCAAAATAGATGTACGTGAACTGTGTTCTCAAGTTTGAAATAAAGTGCATTCAGTAATGTAAAAGAGGTCACTGTATAACGGCTGACTGGAGACCTACATATATATAATTTATCCAGCTGATGTGCTATAGTGCTTCAATATAAACTAAAGACAACCAAACTGGATAGAATCACTGTTTAAATTTGCACTTAGTGCTTTAATAAGTTTTCTTTCTCATTCTTAATTTAAGTTTCATCCACTTAAGTACAAGATTACTGCATTATTTTTATCCCACACAGAATTACATGAGGGACAGTGAACATCAGAAGACAATCAATGAACAAGTATGTATAAAGGAAGTTGTTTGGTTGTCCTTCCAGATAAATTAATGTAGGAAGCACAGCAAGATTCCTTTGCAGAGATGCACTACTGCAGGCAGAATGTTTAATTTCACCTGTTTCAATAAATTTAGTTGCAGACTGGACAAAAGAAAAGCTGAAAGAATCTCACCTCCCCACCATTTTAATCCCACTCATCCAGTGGCATTTCTTGACCTTTGTTTGTGTTCTGCTGCAAAGTTGGACTCATTGAAGTTTGGGATATTATTGTTGATCATCAGACATTGAAAACAACTGTCCAGCAGTCAGCAAGTAGATTAATGCACAGACTCAATTTTTACACCAGATCTTATTGAAAAACATAGATAAGGGTTCTTAAGGCACAGTGATAGTATCCCTACCTCTGGAGGCCTGGGTACAAGTCCCACCTGCTTCAAAAGTGTGTGACAGCAACTCTGACCAGGGTGATTAGAAAATAAAAGAAATAGAAAAGCGTTTTTGGAGTCAGTGAGCTTGGACAGACTGGTTTGTGAGACAGAGTGATGGCAACACCATGAGTTCAATTCCTGCACTGGTTGAGGTTAGCGTGAAGGACTCTCCTTCTCAAACTCTTCTCTTGACTGATGTGTGATGACTCTGAAGTTAAACCATCACAAGTCATATCTCCTTCTAATGAGAGAGCAGTGCTATGGTCTGGTATGACTATGGTAACTTTGCCTTTCTGGACAAGATCTTGGAAAAACATGGTTTTGAAGCCCTTGTGGTGAACTGGTAGTGTGGCTCCTACCTCTGAGCCAGGAGTCCCAGTTTCAAGTCCCACATGCTCAAGAGGTGTCTAATAACATTGCTGAACAGGTTGATTAGAAAATATTTTAAGAAAGCACATTTACTCCAGATTATATAGAGAATTTAAAAACAATAGTACAGTAACAAGCTTGCAAGATGTCAGACAAGGCATGGGACATTGACATGATAAACTTCAGTAATGATGACTCAGCACCAAATTTTACAATTTTTTTAACATTAGTGTTCAAATTCTAGATTTAATATTGGTTTATTAATTTTAAAAAGTCTGTGCAGAAGTAATCCATATAAAGGTAATAAATCATTTAAATTATTTAATCATATATAACTTCAAAAAGGTCTGATTAAGTTCTGTGCCTTCAACCTTTTGTACATGTATACCAAAACCCCTCAGAGAATGAACCACCACAAAGAATATAAATCTGTGATCGGTACATCCCTTACATTTCATTAATTAAAAGGCCAAAGAACAACCTCGATCAGGTTTGGCTGGATCAGAATTATTCAGTTTGCAAAATAACATGTGTCATTACACACAAAGATACAAATTAAGCACAGAGGCTCTACCATTTGATAAAGTCATGGCTGATCTGATGGTGGTCTCAACTGGACTGTCTGCCTAACTCTGATACACTGACTCCCAAGTTAATCGCTGCCTTAAAAAAAACCTTGTTTCCACTGCTACCCACTGTTTCACAGAATCAAAACCCTTTTTGATGTGTATTTGTGCCATTTGAGTATTCTACTTAATGTGACAATACCTACTTTATCTCATGTTCAATAAAAAAAGCTGATCTTAGACAGCATGGTACTAAAGAATAACATCCAACAGATGTTTATTGCAAATAGGTATTACATACAAGCATTACATTCGCACACATATCAGTGTCTGAGCCAAGATTTATCTAATTGATTATAGTGTACTTATGTTCATACATGTCATGCTTCAAGGGCTTCCAAAGCAGGATTGAGTATGAGATCTTTATTCCCTCAGGTCACATGCAATGAAACAGTGATGATGTCATGAGCATGTTTCTTCAATATATACTGTCATACTGACCTTGACACATATTAAAACACCTCAAGACAAAAATCATATCATTTAAAGACTCCATATTTTCAAACTGTGTTCCCTAGTTCTGGTCTCTTAGGAAAATATCCTTTCAGCATTATCCTCCAAGTCCTTTTAGATTTTATGTATTAGAACATTCTTCTAAACTCATTTGGATACAGACCTGAACCTGTTCAACTTTTCCTCATAAGATAACCCTCCCATCTCAGGAATTAATCAAATGAACCTTCCCTACTCAGTTGCTTCTCATGTAAAAATGTCCTTTCTGAAATAAGGAGACCAAAACAGTATTCAGTACACTCAATGTGGTCCCGCCAATGTCTTGTGTAACCGTAGCAAACATATCCCTACTTTTATGTGCCTTCCTCCAGCAATAACATCCCATGGTGGCTCAGTGGTTAGTGCTGCTGCCTCACAGCGCCAGGGACCCAGTTTTGATTCCAACCTCGGCACCTGTCTGTGTGGAGTTTGCACATTCTCCCCATGTCTGAGTTGGTTTCCTCCGAGTGCTCTGGTTTCCTCCCACAATCCAAAGATATGCAGGTTAGGTGAACTGGCCATGCTAAATTGCCCATAGTTTTCAGGGATGTGTAGGTTAAGTGTATTAGTCAGGGCTAAATATAGAATAATAGGGTAGGGTTTCTTTTTGGAGGGTCGGTGTGGACTTGTTGGGCCGAAGGGCCTGTTTCCACACTGTAGGGATTCTTCTATGATTTGCGTCCCTACTTTATCATGGATTACATGCTGAAAGAGTCACCAAGAATTATAAGCAAACATCTTACATAATATCAAACAAGGTAATTCATTTTGTAACAAACATGTACAGCAACTGAGGCTTCAAGAACATTTTTCTAGTGTATGGATGTTGCTGGGGTTGTGCTGCAATAGGAAAGCTATGAAGAACCTACTGTAGGATATAAAATCCTACTGTAAATTGCACAGATATATTTACTGGAAGAGAAAGGAAATAGAAACACTTGCTCAGTATTTCTGGCACTTTCTTTTTTCATATCAGAGGTATTTACTGGTGGGTTGCAAGATATATTGTCACGCAAATGTTTCATTTCTATAAGCTTCGAAAAGTTATTAATTTTTCTTATCTTCACACATAAAGCTTTAGCATGCCACAATTGAAAGTACCAGTGTGTTGTGAAAAAGAAATATAATTCTGGGTTATTCATAGAGAGAATTTGCTTCTAACAAATAAAGAGAAAGGTTTTAGTCTGCTCATGTGAGTGTTTAACCGGGATAAAGTGAGTTGACTGATAATGGGTTCAAATAAAAGGTTGTACCATTGATCTAAGCTGCACACCAGGGATGAAAATGATGAAAAATCAATAACTATGGGTCACACAAAGCAATGAATCCCAACTGAATGGAACAGAATCTTATAAGCTATCAATTTCCATTTTTGTTAATTTCTTGCACATCCTGTTACTGGCGACTCAGTGCACCAACAGTGATACCACTTCTTTGTAAAATTGCTATTTAAATCCTAAATTTAATATTACATTGGAAATGGTACTACAGTCTCCTCAAGAAAAGAAGTCCATGCAGAAGTGATAAATCAAGTTGTTGTATATTTAATCATAGGTGCCCTTGGTTAGATCAGATTAAATCCTCCGCATTCAACTCCTTCATCAAACTTTGGAAGCACCCTCAAGAAAATGAACTGTCTCAATGAAACTATTTCTTGATGAGTTCATGCATCAGTATTACATTTTGTTAATTAAAAAGAAAACAAATCATTTTTAGGTTGGGGTGGATCATACAGCCATCTCTCACCTCACTGAATGAGTGCTTTAGGAGCGTTTCCGCTCCAAATAAGAAACCATCAGAATTGTTTCATTTGCACAATAATTGAATATTATTTGTGATGGTATTTTTGATATGATCATCAAAACTTTACTACTTTCACAGTAAATTAGACACAATTGAAATTAATTTGCACATTGTGAATGAGGACAACTTCCTGCTAAATTCACTCAGTCATTTTCCGAATTCAACTAGAGCTCTCTCTACACACAGAAACAAGAAGAGCTTTGCACACATTATAAATAAGCTGTCTAGTATAGTCTACCACCTGCACACATATCATAGCCAGGATACCTAATACTGCAAGTAACTGTAGACAAGATCCCTGGTTCTTCATTACATTATCAGCACAGCCCATATAGTTAAATGCATATCAAAGACAATACCTTTATTGCTAAGTACAAATTATAAACAAGATCCAGGATGCTGAACACATGTTATAAACAGACTCATAATGCTCCATAACTGTGGCTACAGGATTTGCTGTGAATTTGGTCTACAACCACAAAATCAAAAGTAAGAAGCCTGGTTTCAGATAGAGTCATAGAGATGTACAGCACAGAAACAGACCTTTCTGTCCAACTCGTCCATGCCAACCAGGTATCCCAACCCGATCTAGTCCCACCTGCCAGTACCCGGCCCATATCCCTCCAAACCCTTTCTATTCATATACCCATCCAGACGTCTTTTAAACATTGCAATCGTACCAGCCTCCACCACTTCCTCTGGCAGCTCATTCCACACGTGTACCACCCTCTGCATGAAAAGGTTGCTCCTTATCTTTCCCCTCTCACCGTAAACCTATGCCCTCTAGTTCTGGACTCCCCGATCCCAGGGAAGGAACTTTGTCGATTTATCCTATCCATGCCTCTCATGATTTCATAAACTTCTGTAAGGTCACCCCTCAGCCTCCAATACTCCAGGGAAAACAGCCCTACCTATTCAATCTCTTCCTATAGCTCAAATCCTCCAACCCTGGCAATATCCTTGTAAATCTTTACTGAACCCTTTCAAGTTTCACAACATCCTTCTGATGGGAAGGACACCAGAAATGCACGCAATATTCCAACAGTGGCCTAACCAATGTCCTACACAGCCACAACATGACCTCCTAACTCCTGTACTCAATACTCTGACCAATAAAAGAAAGCATACCAAACACCTTCTTCACTATCTTATCTACCTGCAATTCCACTTTCAAGGAGCTATGAACCTGCACTCCAAGATCTCTTTATTCAGCAACACTCCCTAGGCCCTTAACATTAAGTGTATAAGTCCTGCTAAGATTTGCTTTCCCAAAATGCAGCACCACTCATTTATCTGAATTAAACACCCAAAACCCGCACCACCCGATTCTACCTCCTTCCCAAGATCCACAAGCCTGACCACCCCGGCCGACCCATTGTCTCAGCATGCTCCTGCCCCACCGAATTCATCTCCGCCTACCTTGACGCTGTCCTATCCCCCCTCATCCAGGAACACCCCACATTCGTTCAGGACACCACTCAGACCCCAACCTCCTTTAAGACTTCCATTTCCCTGGCCCCCAATGCCTCATCTTCACCTTGGACATCCAATTCCTCTGCACCTCCATCTGCCATGACCAGGGCCTCCAAGCCCTCCGTTTCTTCCTCTCCCAACGTCCCCAACAGTACCCTTCCACTGACACTCTCTTTCATTTGGCTGAACCAGTCCTCACCCTTAACAATTTCTCATTCGAATCCTTCCACTTCCTCCAGACGAAAGGGGTAGCCAAAGGCACCCGCATGGGCCTCAGCGATGCCTGTCTCTTCATTGGCTACGTGAACAGCCTATCTTTCACAGTTACACCGGCACCACTCCCCACCTCTTCTCTGCAACATTGATGACTGCATCGGCGCCACCTTGTGCTCCTGCAAGGAAGTTGAGCAGTTCATCAACTTCACCAACACATTCCACCCCAACCTTAAATTCACCTGGACCATCTCTGACACCTCTCTCTCCTTCCTGAACCTCTCCATCTCCATCAACGACGCCCGACTCAACACTGACATTTTTTACAAGCCCACCGACTCCTACAGCTACCTGGATTACACCTCTTCCCACTTTACCTCCTGCAAAAATGGTATCCCATATTCCCAATTCCTCTGTCTCCGCCGTATCTGCTCCCAGGAGGACCAGTTCCAACACAGAACACACCAGATGGCCTCCTTCTTTAAAGACCGTAATTTCCCCTTCCACATGGTTGAAGACGCCTCCAGCGCATCTCATCCACATCCTGTACCTCCTCCCTCAAAACCCACCCCTCCAACCGCAACAAGGACAGAACTCCCCAGTCCTTACCGTCCTCCCCACCCAACCTCCTCATATACCTCATCCTCCGTCATTTCTGCCACGTACAAACGGACCCCATCACCAGGGATATATTTCCATCCACACCCCTTTCCACAAAGACCATTCCCTCTGTAATACCTGGTCAGGTCCACACACCCCCAACAACCCACCCTCCCCTCCTGGCACCTTCCCCTGCCACCACAGCAATTGCAAAACCTGCACCCACACCTCCTTCCTCACCTCCATCCAAGGCCCCTTCCACATCCATCAAAGTTTCACCTGCACTTCCATAAATGTCATTTATTGTATCCGTTGTTCCTGATGCAGTCTCTTTTATATTGGGGAGACTGGACGCTTTCTCGCAGAGAGCTTTAGGGAACATCTCCAGGACACCCACCAATCAACCCCACCGCCCCGTGGCTGAACATTTCAACTCCCCCTCCCACTCTGCTAGGTCCTGGGCTTCCTCAATCCCCACTCCCTCACCGCCCGATGCCTGGAGGAAGAACGCCTCACCTTCCGCATCGGAACACTTCAATTCCAGGGCATCAATGTGGACTTCACCAGTTTCCTCATTTCCCTTTCCCCCACCATACCCCAGTTCTTACCTGCCAGCTCAGCACCATCCTCATGGCCTGTCTTACCTGCCAATCTTCCGACCCAGGGAAAATGAGTACTGCAGATGCTGGAAACCAGAGCCTAGATTAGAGTGGTGCTGGAAAACCTCGATTTTCTTGCTCCTCAGATGCTGCCTGACCTGCTGTGCTTTTCCAGCACCACTCTAATGTAGAATCTTCCGCTCCAGTCTCCTTTCCGAACTATCACCTTTATCCCCACCTCCATCCATATTCTCTTAGCTACTTTCTCCCCCGCCCCCCCCCCCCCCCCCCCCCCCCCCCCCCCCCCTCGGAGGTTCCAGCCTCATTCCTGATGAACGGCTCCTGCCCAAAACGTCGATTTTCCTGCTCCTTGGATGCTGCATGACCTGCTGTGCTTTTCCAGCACCACTCTAATCTTGACCATCTGTCACTTCTCAGCCCATTGGCCCATCTGATCAAGATCCTGTTGAAATCTGAGGTAACCTTCTTCGCTATCCACTACACCTCCAGTTTTGGTGCCATCTGCAAACTTACTAACTATAACTCATGCTCATATCCAAAAGTAGTGGACCCAGCACTCCACTGGTCACAGGCCTCTAATCTGAAAAATAACTTTCCACCACCACCCTCTGTCTTCTACCTTTGAGCCAGTTCTGTATCCAAAAGTCTAGTTTTCTCTGTATTCCGTGAGATCTAACCTTGCTAACCAGTCTCCTATGGGGAACCTTGTAAAACACCTTACTGAAGTCCATTTAGATCATGTCCACCGCTCTGCCCTCATCAATCCTTTTTGTTACTTCTTCAAAAAACTCTACCAAGTTTGTGAGACATGGCACAAAGCTATGTTGACTATCCCTAATCAGTCCTTGCCTTTCCAAATACATGTACATTCAGTCCTCAGGATTCCCTGCAACAACTTGCCCACTACCAACATCAGGCTCACTGGTCTATAGTTCCATGGCTTGTTCTTACCACGGTTCTTAAACAGTGGCACCACGTTAGCCAACCTCCAGTCTTCCAGCACCTCACCTATGACTATTGATGATACAAATATCTCAGCAAGGGGCCCAGCAATCACTTCCCTAGCTTCCCACAGAGTTCGAGGGTACACCTGATCAGGTCCTGGGGATTTATCCACTTTTGTGCATTTCAAGACATCCAGCACTTCCTCCTCTGTAATATGGACATTTTTCAAGACGTCACCAGCTATTTGCCTACATTCTATACCTTCCATGTCCTTTTCCACAGTAAATATTGATGCAAAATACATGTACTCATGACGGGCCAGATGGCCTTCTCCTGCACAACAACATGCCTGTTATACCGTGTTTGGAGCAGAAGAGACCCGAGGAGTGCGAACAGGAGAAAGCTTGAGTACATTAATCTATTCCAGTAAACCTCTTAGCTACTATGTAAATCTTGGACTGTCAATGAAGATTTATATATATTAAGAGATTTACTATAAAGGGAGACCTGTCATTGCTTGGTGCCGTTCATGCTCTCAGGATGCTCAAAAGCACTTTACCATCAATCAATTGCGGTTCGAAGTGTAGTCACTGTGCTATTGTCATCAAATGTAGCAGCCTATTTCACACAGCAAGATTCCACAAATGGCAGAGGGATGAATGATCAGCTTAATTGTTTCTAGCAAGATGGGTTCAGGCATAAGTATTAGGAAGGATACCAATAACTTTCCTTTGTTCTTCATCAAATAATGCCATTGTACTTCTTATTTCCAACTGAAAGATCAAATATTACCATTGTATAATGACAAGAACATAAAAACCAGGAGCAGGAGTAGACTATCTGGCCCTTCAATCCCACTTGTCATTCAATAAGATCATGGCTGATCATTTTGTGGGCTCAGGTCCATTTACCTGTCCTCTCTCCATAACTCTTATTTCTTTAGTTCCAAAGACTATCTATCTATCTAGGCTTTAAAATCATTCAATGAAGAAGCTTCAACTACTTCACTGGGCAGGAAATTCCAGATTCACAACCCTCTGGGTAATGAAGTTTCTCCTCAACTCAGCCCGAAATCTACTCCCCCTAATTTGAGGCTATACCCTCTTGTTCTAGTTTCACCCGCCAGTGGAAACATCCTCCCTGTTTCTATCTTTCTTATTTCCTTCAAGATCTTATATGTTTCTATAAGATTTCCCCCCTCATTCCTCAAAATTCCAACAAATATAATCCCAATCTATTCAGTCTCGCCTCATAAACCAACCCCCTCCACTCCAGACTCAACCTAGTGAACCTCCTGTGTACCGCCTCCAGTTCCAGTACATCCTTTCTCTAGTAAGGAGACCAAGACTGCACACAGGCCTCACCAGCACCCTGTTCAGCTGCAACATAACCTCCCTGCTTTTAATCTCAATCCCTTTAACAACGAAGGACAAAATTCCATTTGCCTTCTCAACTACCTGTTGCACCTGCAGACCAACCTTCTGTGATTCATGCACAAGGATACCCAGGTCCCTCTGCACAGCAACATGCTGCAATTTTTTACCATTCAAATAATAGTCCTTTTTATTGTTATTCCTACCAAAATGGATGACTTATTTCATCTGTCATATTTCAGCATTTAACGTAAGGGTCAGAAATCTGGCCCTTGTGAGTAATATGCAAGCAGTGAGGTGATAGCTAAAAAGAGGTTTGCAGTTTTCATCCTTTAAGAGATGTGCCCATTTTCACAGATATAGTGGAAAAACTTGAAACTTCACATAAGATTTTCCAAGTGGTTGAGCATTTGGAAGGTTTCAAATTTTATGGAGGTTGAGAGAAACCTATCTCTACCTCATGGGAGAGAGAATTCAGCAGGTAAGTGAACTGGTCTGTTCTTTCACAACTGATCATATCACTACCGTCAATACTGCCATATATCACACCCCAACCAACAGTTAGAAGTGGTATGCAGCGTGCATGAGAAAGGTGGTGGTTGCTGCTGTGCTACATAACCCTACAGTGTAGGTATTCTTTAACTTTCTAAATATTATTTCTGTGTAATTGGATAAAACAGAAATCTTTTAATGTCATTCATCTGAACATCAAGAAAGAAGAACCACAATCTGTCTGCCACTGAAACAGGAAGAAGTGATTTCAAGTATTGCGTACAGCTGTGCATTTATGGTACGGCTAAATGACTCTTAAGTTGATTAGCACTTTGATTTGATTATTCTCTGAGGAAAGATTGTGCAATGCAGCATATCCAGGAGAAAGCTGGATTCTGCATTGTTCAACATCAAACCTTTTACAGTAACAGTGACAAATGTCATGCATTTGTCCTTTGGTACTAAATTAATTGGCATTTTCAATGAAGGTTCACAAATCTGTACGCAATTAGGACATTAGTCTTCCAGAGATTAAATTTGCAATATTTTACAAATCTAAACAATTATTGGTCAAAATGAATAGCACTCTACACGGAGACACCCAATCTTACATTTCTGTAATACAGGGCATTGGTGAGACCATATCAGAGACAGTATCCAGTGTTAATCTCCTTATTTAAGGAAGGATATAAATGTGCTGGAAACTGTTTAGAGAAGGTTTATTACATTAATGCCTGGAATAGCTGATTTTCTTATGAGAAAATGCTGGACGGGCTAGGCTTGTAATTGTGGAATTTAGAGGAAACTCAATTTGAACATGCACAATCCTGAGGGATATTGACAGGGTACATGTGGAGAAGACATTTCCTCTTTTGGGTGAATAGAGAACGAAGGTTACTATTTCAAAATGAAGGTTTCCTAATTGGGACAGAGATGAGAATAATATTTTCTTCACTGGGGGTCATGAGACTTTGGAATGGTGTTCCTTTAAAGGTGGTTGAAGCACGGTTTTCAAATATTCTTAAGGCAGAGATAGGTGTATGTTTGATAACCAATGAGTGAAAAGTTATCAGGAATATGTGGGAATGTGGAGCAATCAGATCATCAATGATCTTATCAAATAGTGGGATCAGGCTTGTAAGGCTGAGGGATTTACTCCTGTTCCTAATTTATGTGTTTTATCGGTTACATCATTATATTCATCAGCAAAATATCCCTAAAATTCCACACGTATTCATTCATTTTGCTTCTAGAGCATTGGATTGGTTAGCTGCCAAATATGCACTCTGCCTTGAGTTTTAAAAGCTATAGGAACATTTGTGTGCAACTTCACCATTAGTAAGCTAATAGAATGTGGAAAATACATCTGGATAAGAAATCATTAAGTGGCCTTTCTTGATAGACTTTAATTGACAACATTCAAAGTAGGTTTCATGGGAATGAATGTTCTATTTAAATTTGTTAAGTGCTATCTCTTTTCTCTTTAGATACTGAGTTGAACTGACTTCTTCTTTTTCAGGACGTTGTTGGGTACTAATGGAATATGATGGATTGGGTGTGAGACAGCTTCAAGCCAGGAGTGTATGAAACTGTACCAGAATTAGCACTTCTGGATACATCTTTCAATAATTTTGGATGTACTTGGATGAAATAGGAATATTTCAAATTACCATGATAAATTTCTCATACAGTTTAACCCACCAATACAAGTATAATTGTATATGTTGCTGAGATTATTTCCAACATGATATGTTTAGGTAATGTGCAATACTGGTTGTACACTGGTGATGTTGAAATAATATTATTTTTCTTGGATCTACTGTTACGATCCCAGTTGATATTATTATTGGACAAGTTTGATCCCAGATTGAAATCTGAGTTGACCAGTGATGACATCAGCTGGGATCATGACAATCGTCCAGGATTTAAATTTACTAGATTTAAAGGGGAATCTGTGTCTTTCTTTTAAAGTAACAGGTACGTGGTAGTTGTTCTGGACATAAAACAGAAGTGCAAGTGTTTTTTGGAAATAGAACACATAACAGTGGATTATTTGAAATATTTGACTAAAGCTAAACTGAGAGAGGTAGTAGGTCTATGGTCGTTTCACTAGCCCTATGTTCTCCTGAAATGTGTAATAATCTTTATCATTAGTGGCAACACTTGCAAGATTTGCATCATTCACAAAGCTTGAAATTACAGTTCCTATACCCTAATCCTGGTTATAACTTTATAACAAAAATGTTAACAATAACACCCTCTGAGATACATCTTTTTTTATTTAATTCACTCATGGGATGTGCATGCCCCAGACAGGGCCAGTATTCATTGGCCATTGCTAATTGCCCTTGAAAAGGTGATGAGTTACCTTTTAAACCACTGCAATCTTTGGTGAATGAACACCTACAGTGCTGATGGGAAGGGGCTTCCAGCATTTTGACCCAATGACAGTAAAGGAATAGCAATATATTGCTATAAGAGGAAGCAATGGCCTCGTGCTGGACTATTAATCCAGAGACCCAGGTAATGTTCTGCGATCTGGTTTAAAAATACTGCCAGTGGATGCTGGAATTTGAATTCAATAAAAATCTGGAATTAATTGTCTAATGATGACCATTGTTGATTTTCAGGAAAAACTCATCTGGCTCATTAACGCCCTTTAGAGGAGGAAACCCTTACCTGGTCTGACCTATATGTGATTCCAGATTGACAGAAATGTGGTTGACTCTTAACTTCCCTCTGGGCAATTAGGGAAGGGCAATAAGGCTGGCCTAGACAGCTATGTCCTCATCCTGTGGATAAATAAAGATAAAGATAATATAGTTCTAAGTCAAGATAGTGTGTAGCTTGGAGTGGAACTTTCAGCTGGTGAGATTTATAAATTCATTCACAGCATGTGGTATCATTGGCTGACCCAGCATTTATTGCCAATCCATAAAGCCCTTGAACCATTGCAGTCCATTTGGTGTGGGAAGGACCTTTTGGTCAGCAAGGACCAGTTTGTGCCAGAGGGCTTGTCTCAATGATATAGGGCTCTATGACTCAGAGTGCTGTGGGGAGGAATTTCAGGATATTGACCCAGCAACACTGAAGGAAATGCAATATATTCCCATGTCAGAATGGTTGAACAGGAACTTGCAGTTAGTGACGTTCCCATGTATCTGCTGCTCATGTCTTTCTACATGGTAATGGTTGTGGAATTGGAGGTTGCTGTTGAAGGAGCCTGGTTATGTTACTGCAGTGCATCTTGTAGATGGTACACACTACTGCCATTGTGTATGAGTAGTGAAGGGAATGAATGGTAAGGGTTCAAGATGCTGGATAGCGTTCTAATTAATGTAAAGTGTTGCTATGGTACAAATGTGTCCAGGGATGCACAGGGAGTGGCAAAACTCTGACAAACAGGGTGTTAAACAGCCAAGAACAAGGAGCAGGCAAATGTTATCCTAAAAAGGACATTGTTATCAATGAGGCTACTTAAATTTGAATGTAAACTCTTGTGTATTTGGTGGATCATATAAATACTTTAATCTATTGTACTCTGATACTATAAAGTGGACGGCATCATGCTTCTTGAGTGTATTTGGAGCTGCACCCAACCAAGCAAGTGGTGAGGATTTCATCACATTCCTGACTTTCTTGAAGATGGTGTACACATAGGGAGTTAGGAGGTCAGTTACCTGCCACAGAATTCCTACTCTCTTACTTGCTTTTATAGTCACTGCATTTATATGATTAGTCTAGTTCAGCTTCTGCATACTCACTTCCAGCCGAAAAACCACCATTCACCATTATTTTTGCTCTCTACCTCTTAGTCAGCTTTGTATCCACGCTGCCTTGGTCCTTTTATTCCAATGGGTTTAATTTTGTTATCTAATCTATTATGTGGTACTTTTTGAAAGTCAACGTTACCACCCTCATCAACAATTTCCACTACTTTATCACCATTTCAATCAACCCACTCAAACACAATTTGCCTTTAACAAATCCACACTGGATTTCATTTTTAAGACTATACTTTTCCAATTGCCAATTCATCTAGCAGTTGCTGCCAGACCTGCTGAGCTTTTGCAGCAATTTGTTTTTGTTGCCAATTCCTTCCGCTCTGAATTATTGACTCAAAAATGTTTTATTGCTTTACTAGTCTGTAGATGAAAGTGTGGGTTACAGTAAAAAGGTAGATCTCCATGAATATCACAGCCAATGTAGGGGGTGAGCAAGATTAGGTTAATTCTGAACCACACTCAAGCCACCAGGCTAACTATTACATGTCCCACCCTTCAGTCTTCTGGTAATATATGCCTAAATTAATAGGATTGGAACATTGTGGCCAGAATCTTTGGAATTGCAATCCCTACTTTCCTCAGCAATCCAGGATGCATCTCACTCAGACTGGTCGACTTTTCTAATCTGAGGAATGTCAGCCTTTTAAGTCAACCCTTTTTATCTATTTAGATCCTGTCTAATTTTGCTATTGTCTCCTCCTTCACTGATGTACTGTTAGTATCCTTTTCTCCAGTATTATGAGGGCACTTTAAATGTTGACATTTTTTGTAGACTCAGGTCTAAATGATTGATTCATTTGGTGTGCTGAGAAGGTGCCTCAACCAGTTTTATCTAACAGGTTATGGCAAGGATAGTGGAACTTTTTTTTCAAAAACACCTAACAGAAAACACATGGTTTGAGCAAACAGTCAAGCTTTTGGAACTGCTGTGATTTGCTGGAAGTTGCATGTCTTCAGTTATCTGTTTGGAAAAAATATGCCAAGGTTTACTGCATTGTGTTGAATATTAATTGCGGTTGAGTTAGACATAGAACATAGAAAAGAACAGCACAGAACAGGCCTTTCAGCCCACGATGTTATGCCGAGAATTATTCCTAATCTAAAATAAAATAACCTAACCTACGCATCCCTCAAGTCATTGCTGTCCATGTGCATCTCCAGCAGTCGCTTAAATGTCCCAAATGACTCTGCTTCCACCACCACCACTGGCAAAACATTCCATGCATTCACAACTTTCTGCATAAAGAACACACCTCTGATGTCTCCTCTTCACTTTCCTCCTAATATCTTAAAACAATGACCCCACATGCCAGTCAGTCCTGCCCTGGGGAAAGGTCTCTGGCTATCGTCTCTATCCAAGCCTCTCATTACCCTGTATACCTCGATCAGGTCACCCCTCTTCCTTCTTCTCTCCAGAGAGAAAACTCCGAGCGTAGTCAATCTCTTTGTAAGACAAGCCCTCCAATCCAGACAGCATCCTGATAAACCTTCTTTTCACACTCTACAAAGCCTCCGTATCTTTTTTATATTAGGGCGACCAGAACTGGACATAATATTCCAAGTGTAGTCCCACCAGGGACTTGTAGAGCTGTAGCAAAACCTCGTGGCTCTTAAACTCAATCCCCCCTGTTAATGAATGCCAAAACACCATAAGATTTCTTAACAACCCTATCCACTTGGGTGGCAACTTTGAGGGATGCATACACTTGCACACCCAGATCCCTCTGTTTCTCCACACTGCCAAGAATCCTGTCTTTAATCCTGTATTCAGCATTCACATTCGACCTTCCAAAATGCATCACTTTGCATTTATCCATGTTGAACTCCATCTGCCATTTCTCAGCCCAGCTCTGCATCCTGTCTATGTCGCGCTGCAGGTTGCAATAACCCTCGATACTATCGATGGCACCTCCAACCTTTGTGTCATCGGCAAATTTATTAACCCATCCCTCAACCTCCTCATCCAAGTCATTTATAAAAACTACAAACAGCAGAGGCCCAAGAACAGAGCCCTGTGGGACACCACTCACCACTGACTCCAGGCAGAATACTTTCCATCTACAACCACTCTCTGACTTCTGTCAGTCAACCAATTCTGAATCCAGACTGCCAAATCTCCCTGTATCCCGTACCTGACTTTATGAATAAGCTTACTATGGAGAACTTATCAAATGCCTTGCTGAAGTCCATTTACAACACATCCACTGCTCGACCTTCGTTGACCTGTCTTGTCACCTTCTCAAAGAACTCAATAAGATTTGTGAGGCACAAACTGCCCCTCACAAAACCATGCTGACTGCCTTTAATCACTCTATGCTTTTCCAAATAGTCAGAAATCCTATCCTTCAGTGTTGACTGACTGGTCTGTAATTGCCAGGGATTTCCCTATTCCCCTTCGTGAAAAGAGGAACAACATTTGCCTCCTTCCAATTCTCCGGTATGACTCCAATGGAGACTGAGGAAGCAAAGATCTTCGCCAGCGACTTAGCAATCTCCTTTCTCACTTCCCGGAGCAACCTAGGATAAATCTGGTCTGTTCTGGGGACCTATCAATGTTAATGTTTGCCAAAATTTCCAGCACATCAACTTCATCAATCTTGAAATATTGAAGCCTGTTTCCCAGCTCCTCAAAGTTCTCATTCACAACAAGGTCCCTTTCCTTAGTGAAAACTGAAGCAAAAAACTTATTTAGAGCTTCCCCTATCTGCTCAAACTCCATGCACAAGTTCCATGCCTCACAGCTCCAGGGTCCCAAGTTCAATTCCAGCCTTGGGCAACTGTCTGTGTGGAATTTGCACATTCTCACCGTGTCTGTATGGGTTTCGTCTGGGTGCTCCGGTTTCCTCCCACAATCCAAAGATGTGCAGGTCAGGTGAATTGGCCATGCTAAATTGCCCATAGTGTTAGCATTAGTCAGAGGGAAATGGGTCTGGGTGGGTTACTCTTCGGAGGGTCGGTGTGGACTGGATGGGCTGAAGGGCCTGTTTCCACACTGTAGGGAATCTAATCATAGACAAGTTCCCTATCCTATCCCTGACTGGGCCTACTTTCTCCCTGATCATGGCTTTTATTCCTCACATGAGTAAAATGCCTTTGGGTTCTGTCTAATCCTTCCTGACAGACTTTTTCATGCCCCCTCCTGGCTCTCCTCAGTCATTTCTGAGCTCCTTTCTAGTAAGCCTGTAATTCTCTAAAGCTGTACTACATCCTTGCTTCCTTCATCTTACATAGGCTGCCTTCTTCCTTTTGACGAGAAGCTCCTCTGTTCTTGTCATCCAAGGCTCATTAATCTTACCCCTTCTTGCCTGTCTCAGAGGAACAAATTTGTGCATCACTCATAACAATTGCTCCTTAAATCATCTCCACATGTATGTTCTGCCCTTTCTGTGGAACAGTTGCTCCCAGTCTGTACTTCCCAACTCCTGTCTGATAGTGTCATAATGTCCTTTTCCCCAATTAAACACCTTCCCTTGGTAAACTGTTCCTTTCCCTCTCCAAGGCTATGGTAAATGTGAGGCAGTTGTGGTCACTGTCACCAAAGTGTTCTCCCACCACAAGATCTGACACCTGTCCTGGTCCATTGCTGAGCACCAAATCCAAAATGGCCTATCCCCTCAGTGGCCTGTCTACATACTGAATAAGGACACCCTCCTGATCACACCTGACAAAAACGGCTCCATCCAAACCATCTGCACTTAGGAGGTTCCAGTCAATATTAGGAATGTTGAAGCCACCCATAACAACAATCCTGCTACATCTGTATTTTTCCAAAATCTGCCAGTCTATCATTTTTTCAATCTCTCTACTGCTATTGGGGGTTTTCTACAGACCCCCCAATGAGGCGGCTGCTCCCTTGCTGTTCCTAACTTCTACCTATACTGACTCAGTAGACAAACCTTCCTCAACAACCTTCATTTCTGTAGCTGTGATGCACCCTTTGATTAGCAATGATACATCCCCTCCTCTTCTCCCGCCCCCCCCCCCCCCCTCCCCCTCCTCTTTTTAAAACGTTCTAAACCCTGGAACATCGAGCAACCATTCCTGCCCCTGTGAAACTCATTTCTTCATTATGGCCACATCATAGTCCCAAGTACTGATCCATGCTCTACGTTCATCACTCTTATTTCTGAGACTTCTTGCGTTAAAAGCAGACAGACTTTAACTGATCCTTTTGTTTCACCACGTGAAAAACCTTCCCACTAGATTCACTACATCCTGTCACTGCCCCATCTACAACTATCCTCTTTTCATTTATGTAGCTCTGGTTCCCACACCCTGCCAGTTCAGGTACAGCTTTCTGAAAGAGAAGATCTACCCAGGTCTTCCTCTGCTTTTCTGAAAAAATACCCTCCTGGATAATGTGATAACTGAAACACTCCTGAAAATCCACTAAAGGCGTTATTTGCAATGATTCTTTGAACGAACTGCATTTGAAAATTCCAATTACAGCTGTAGTGTTTAGTTACGCATTTATGTGCGCCAGGGTGTAGATTGAATGCTCTCTCCGGAATATTTCATACCTTATTCTTCTTTCTTTCAAGAACAAATCGTTGTTGTCTGAAAGGTTATTTTCAAAATGTATCTCTGCAGAGAAAATTCCTTTTCCTCCATTATTTAGTGTGTTTTTTTGAAGGGAGTATTTAAAAGGATAAATATTTATACTTTCCTACTTCCAATTGCGTTGTCAATCAGCTTTATACCGTTGCTGAATAAATCCTGTCCTGACAATAAAGAAATCAATAATTCTGTTGTTTATCAAAGAAATCTAGTAACTGATTTTTAAAAAATCTAGCCTAATATTGGTTAGGTACTTAATAGCCATATTGGTAACTTGTTAAAGCTTTTAAATTTTTGTTAGGTCCAGTGGAGTGTGCAACTGGATAATAACAGGGTACTCTCCAATCTCAGTTGCCCAAATCTCCTGTCCGAATTAAAAAAAAATCATTAGCCCATTTTGGGAGCAGATTATCCTATAGTTGAACCATGTCTTTCAAGTCCCAAATTGCTGTTTCATCTACCAATTTTTAATTCCAATCCACCTGGGCCAGTTCTGTTTCTAACGCACTGAGACTAACCCTCCTCCTGCTGGGCACTTTTTAAGCTAATTACATTGTGCCCTTTTGCATAAACATTTAAAGCTGATGAAATGGTGATCATCGTTCTCCAAATGTACTTCCATTAAAATGTGCTCCAATGGTTCCGCTTCTCACTCTAAATTGAAAAATGCTGGAGATTTTAAAAACTTAAAAAAAAATTATTGGTTTCTGCGTGACCAATCTTGATATTAATGAAGTCATCATTTTACGCAAAGAAAAAAATAACAATTGGTGTCGACCAGGTCTCTATCGATTCCAAGAGTTTTTTTCAAGAAAGGAATTTTGGAAAATTTTAAGTAGTTCTTGAGGTGAAAATGTTCCTCGATTAGAAATAGTTCCACATGTACTTGCAAAGCTTTAATTTTATATAAGTATTAGAAGCGAGAGGAAGAACTAATAAAACTTTCAATCAATTATTAAAGTGGAAATAATCTAACAACAATACATCTGTTTCACTTTATTTTTGAGCTTGAATATTAAGTATAGGTATAGTGTTTTGTTTTTAACATACCATTTGAGACCTAGATATGGGAAATAAAATCAGTCATGATTCCTGGCAAAAGTCTAGCTCGGCATTCACATAAATATCTATCTACAAATAATGACAGGCATACAGTATCAAGTCTTGTACTCTAGAACATTTGATTGCATGTTCAAACGGGTAATTTAAACTTTCATTGATAAGAATACTTTTTAGTCTAACTGAGGAGGGGCAAATTGGTTTTCCTCTTTTTAAACCACCCATTCGATGCAATAAGATTTTCAAGTCTCTTTAGCGTACAATTATTTCACATGAATTATTATGTCTCTCTTCTCAAAATTAAGGACTGCAAGATTTCCTTGCATGAAATAAATAGGAATTTTGTTACTTACTAATCCCAAGAAAAATAATGACTCTGTGACCTATGCTTAGAGACGTACAGCAAGGAAACAGACCCTTCTGTCCAACTTGTCCATACTGACCAGATATCCTAACCTAATCTAGCCAGCACTTGGCCCATATCCCTCTAAACTCTTCCTATTCATATACTCAGCCAAATGCCTTTTTAAATGCTGTAAATGTACCAGCCTCCACCACTTCCTCTAATAGCTCATTCCATACATGCACCATCGTCTACGTGAAAAAGTTGCTGTTTAGATCCCTTTTGCATTTTTCCCATCTCACCCTAAACCTATGCCTTCTAGTTCTGGATTCCGTCACCTCAGCTTTAATTCTAAAAAGTGCAACTCCCTGAAAGTAGTAAATCAAACAAATCTGAATGACTTTTTCCAACCATATTCATATTTTAACTTTAATTTAGACTGGGTTTGGTTTATTAATGGTTTCATGAATTGGTTCAGACTGTGATTTGGTGAAGATGGTAGTAACTTAAGTCAGTATTTCTATTTTCTCAAAAAAAAAATAGTCCATAAAGGGTTGTAGGAATTAGAAATCAGATGATGGAATTCAAAAATTGATAGTCCATTTTTAATCACTATCATAACAACACATTTAGAGTACTCAATGCAATTTTATCGACACACATTCAAAAAGATTGAAGCTATGAATAAAGTTCAGAGAAAAGCAAAATTGATGGATAGGTAGGTTATTTAATGTATTGAACTATGATTCTAAAATATAGAAAGTGAAAAGAAATTACGAACCCTGAAGGAAAGAAGGGGAATAGATTCCAGCTAAAATAATTAACCTCTCCACAATAATCGTAATGGTATGACTGAGATGTGCCCCCTCATCTTGAAATCTCCCATTCAAGGGAAAAGACAACTACCACTAACTCTATCTATACCACTAATTATTTTATAAATTTCTATTAGGTCACCTCTCAATCTCCCATGTGCCAGTGAAAAACGTCCCAGCCTATCCAGCCTTTCTTTAGAACTCAAACTTTCCATACCTGGCAACATTCTGGTAAATCTCTCCTGAACCCTCCTCAGCTTGATAATATTCTTCCTATAACTGGGTGACCAGAACTGGACACAGTATTCCAGAAGAGGCTTCACCAATGTCCTGTACAACCTCAACATGACTTCCTAACTCCTGTACTCAAAGGACTGAGCAATGAAGGCAAGCGTGCCAAATGCCTTTTTAATCACCCTGTCTATGAGGTACAAACTTAAAGAATTATGTACCAGCACGTCGAGGTCACTCCATTCTAAAACATAACCAAGGCCCAACCATTAATTCTATAAGCCCTAGCCTTGTTTGTTGTGCCAAAATGCAATACCTTGCATTTATCTAGATTGAACTCCATCTGCCATCTTTCAGCCCATTGACCCATTTGATGAAGATCCCTTTGCAATCTTAAAAAACCTTATTCACTGTCTACTATACCACCAATTTTCACAAACTTAATAACCATGCCTTCTATATTCTCATCCAAAGCATTTACATAAATGACAAACAAAAGAGGACCCAGAACTGATCGCTGTGGAACACCAGCCTCCAATCCAAAAATCAACCTTCCACTTTTACTCTCTATCTCCTGCCATTAAGCCAATTATGTATCCAATTGGCAAGCTCACCCTGAATCCCATATGACCTAACTTTACTAATTAGTCTACCATGCGGAACCTTGTCAAAGGATTTATTAAAATCCAAGTAAAATGTCTACTGCACTGCCATGGTAGGGGTGCACTGTACCTACATAAAACAAAATGGCCAACAAACAAAGGCAGTCTGCCCTACCATTAAAACACAACATGGATGACAGGAGATAAACAAAATGAAGAGTCTGTTCCAGCCTTTAAGTAAAGATAACAACAGCATCTTTGAACTGAGCTTCTCCAAGGCCAGCGAATTAGGCTTTTTGTATGTTATGCCTAATTTTGATTCGAGCATGCCTAATACAGACAAGTGACTGATCTCTGGCCCATTAATGAAAGAATAATTATCTCAGTAAAAGGATGAACACCAGGGGCAAGATACGGCTGACTACCTCCCTAAGCAGCTACCAGAACTACAGTTAGACTTACTTTGTAGTCATTAGTTCTTATCAATAGTTCAGAATACTAAAAAAAAGATTCTAGTTAAAGATTCTTCAAAGGTTCATAGGGACTGTTTTCGACATAAAGATAGATGCATATAATCAAAGCTTAACAAAAGTGTTAAAGGAAAAATATTTTGACCTAGCTGCAAAGTTAATTAGCTTTAGGAAACAACTTCTTTTATGCCCCGAACAAAATACATTGTTCACAACCCATTAATCACAAAGTCTTAACAGTAGAAGTAGCTGTATAATGTTACACTTTGTAACTGACTTTATAACATAAATCAATAATTACAAATCTTATAGCAACTAGTTAAAACTGTCTTTTATATTTTCACATATATATTTAGGACATTGGGAAATATAAGTAGAATAACTGAAGTTGATTAAGGCAGCACATGGGACACAATGAATAACAGAATTCAAATTGTCCTTAGAGATAACCCTGCCTGAGACAGAACCAAAGGAGTATGGCTCATAACTTTGGAAAGCGAATGAATAGGATGCATAGAAAGATCCCAAGAGATTATAGCATCTGTTTAAACACCATGGGATCCTGGGGTTGTCCATAGGGATGCCCATCATTGGTTAGGTATCACTTGGGATTGGATATACAAAGAAAGAGGGAGGGACATAGTGATCAGGTTATGTATGATTATTAACAAAGTGTATTAAAAATACTGCCTTTTATTGTAAAATCAGAGAGTGTGTCATAGATCTTTCTTCAAATCTGATCGAAAGATTAAGGGAAAAATTGCTTTCTCACATCGAGGCCAGATTCGGAGGAGATGTCTTGGCCTTCTCCCTGCATCAACCAGTTTCTACTTTAATAAGAGTCTTCCACTTGCCAGAGTTCTGCCTGCCTCCTGAGTCTTCAATCTCAATCAGGGGAAAAACTCCATTGCCATAGACAATAGTTTTGGGAACGTCCTCAAAAAACTCAATCAAGTTTGAGTTGATTTTCCTCACATAAAACCATGCTATCCCTAACCAATTTTTGCCAAAATGTCCATATATCTTATTTCTTATAATCAACTCCAACAATTTACACAAAACAAAAGTCAGGCTCATAGGTCTATAGTTCCCTGCTTTCTCCTTACAACCTTTTTTTAAACAAAAGTACATTAGCCACCCTCAATTGTCAGGCACCTCACCCATAGTTATAGATAGTGCTAATATTTCTGCAAGGGATCTCACAATTTCCTCCCCTATATCCCACGATATTCTGGGATACAATAGATCAGGTCCTGGAGAATTATCTCCTTTCTATTCTTTTAGACCTTCCGAATCTACTCTTCAGTAATGTGAACTGCTTTTAAAACATCAAAGCTTATTTCTATGCATTCACTAGATTCCATTTCTTTCTCCACAGTAAAAACTGACGTGAAACACTTAGTAGCTCTCCCATCTCCTGGTTTTTACACAAAGATAATCTCTTTGATCTTTAAAAGGGCCTACCCTCTCTTTAGTTACCCTCTTGTTCTTAATGTATTTGTAGAATCTCTTTGGATTATCCTTAACCTTATCTGCATATGTTCTCATATCCCCTCTTTGCCTCCCTGATTTCATCAAGAATGCCCCTACATTCTTTATATTAAGAGATTCAATTGAATCAAGTTTGCTATATCTAAAATAAGATTCATTTTTATTCTTGACTAGAAACTCTATCATTTCTCATTCATTATTCCTTAATCTTATCAGACATACCCTTCACTCTAATGTTTATGTATGATTCCACGTAATGGAGAGTCACCATCCCGACCCCTCCCAATTTCCATTGACTCCAATTTTGCTATGGCACTTTGATGCCACAAATGTTGCATTGATGTCAAGGTCAGTCACTCTCACCTCACGTTAAGCTCCTTTATTCAGCCCAAAGCTGTAGTGAGATCAGGAGTTGAGTGACTCTCAGAGAAGCAAAGCTGCATGTTAATGAGCACGTTATTGCTATGTAAGTTCCATCTGACAGCACTATTGATGATAACACAATCCAACACTTTGCTGATCATTGAGAGTAGATTGAAGAGACATTAATTGGCTGGGTTGGATTTGGTCTTTTTTAAAAAATCTGTGGACAATGTTCTGTATTGTTGGGTAATGCCAGTGTTGTTGTTAGATTAGATTAGATTAGATTAGATTAGATTACAGTGTGGAAACAGGCCCTTCGGCCCAACAAGTCCACACCGACCCACCGAAGCGCAACCCACCCATACCCCTACATTTACCCCTTACCTAACACTACGGGCAATTTAGTATGGCCAATTCACCTGACCCTGCACATCTTTGGATGGTGGGAGGAAACCGGAGCACCCGGAGGAAACCCACGCAGACACGGGGAGAACATGCAAACTCCACACAGTCTGAGGCGGGAATTGAACTCCACACAGCCTGAGGCGGGAATTGAACCCGGGTCTCTGGCGCTGTGAGGCAGCAGTGCTAACCATTGTGCCACCGTAGTACAACAGCTTAGCTTGAGGAACAGCTGGTTCCTGAGACAGTTCTTCAGTGCCATTCCTAAATTATCAGCATTGTTCTTACCAATATCTATGTCCATAGCTGTTTCTTGACATCATATGGAATGAATCAAATTGCCTGAAGACTGGCAGTGTTATGCTGGAACCTCAGGAAGGGCTGAGACTAATCATCCACTCTGTACTTTGACTGAAGATTGTTGCAAATTGTTTAGCATTGTCCTTTGCACTGATGTGCTAGACCCTCCTATATCAATAGGTTGTTCAACTGTCCATCATACACTAGGGTTTAGCTCTGATTCACCGGTTGTGGGATCACATGTCTATTGTACGATGCTTCCACTATCTAGCTTACCAGTAGTGATGCTTTGTAGCTTTCCCAAGTTGGAGCTACATTTACACAGATGCTTGCTGCTGCTCCTGGTGCTATATCACATTCTCTTCAGTGAACCAGTGTTGATCCCTTGATCATGATGGAGCAGAAAATGTATCAAATCATGAGGTTACAGTTTATGTTTGAAAACAATCCTGCTGCCGCTGAGGCTAATGGTACTTCATGGATTAAGTTGCTAATGCTAGTCAAATCTATCCCAGATGGCAAGATGCTACTGCCACACAACGCATGCTTTGCAATTACTTGTAGTTCAAGACAGACTATTTTGGAAGCAGCAAAAGATACAAGGCTTCTGGGAGACAGCATTGGAGTAGCATTAGTTTTGGATGCAAAAAGGATGTTTCTCATGTGGGTGAGTCAGCACTAGAGGGCACTGTTATAAAATTAGGAATTACCCATTAGGGCAGGTGAGCATTTTTTTGTGTTGTGCAACCTTGCCTCAGAGTCTGGTGGTGGCTGGATTGTGTTTTTTAAAAGCAAAAGGTACATAGATTGCTGTTAGGCAAGGGAATTAAAAGTTAGAGAGTGGATAAGAAGAATGTGGAGTTCAAAACAAACACATCAGCGACAATACAAGCAAACAACCACAGACGCTGGAAATCTGAAACAAATAAATTGCTGGAGAAATTCAGAACTGAAGGGTCACGTCACTTGAAACATTAACTGATTTCTCTCCACGGATACTGCTTACCTGCTGACCTTTTCCAAAATATCAGCCACGGTGTTATTGAATGGCTGAACAGGCTCAAGGAGCAAGATGACCTACTTCTGTTCCAATTTCCAAGATGGGTACCAGAGCCATGCTGGAGTGTTGTTGGGATATTTTAATAAGCATAACCTCGAAGCTACAGTTGTATCCGGAATTGCAAGATTGGATAGGCAGAAGCTCTTTTCTTTGGAAAACAGGTCCAGGGGTGACATTAAACAACATTTCCACTTAAAGGGGCATCTAAAATTTAAAGAGGCACCAGGAACTCCAATTGGGATTTCAGAAATATGATGCTGACCTAGAAAGTGGTCAGAATGTGGAATTTCATATTACATGGAGTACCATAGATGAAACAAATATATTTAAGGAGGTTAATGATAAATGAATAGATTATGCTAATAGGGTCAGTTAAATAGTGAGGAAGAAGGTTTATGGGGAGGCTAAGTATTGACAGAGGCCATATGTGCCAAACAACCTGTGTTACAAACTCTATATGATGTGCAATATTCTGTAGTAGCATAGTGTTCCAGATTTCTGGTCTAAACTTCAAGTGGTAAAGTGAAATCATACCGGCAATATTAATGGAACCCTATTGAAAATAAATCTTAAGGTTTCTAGCAGTACTGTTTTCATTTAACAAATCAAAAAGCTTCATCAAAATGAATTCAAGAGGGGAAAAATAGTAATTGTAAAATTGCAAATCAATTTGCTGTACAAAGAAAATAATTCACTTCCAAATTAAATATTGTATGCAGACAAAGTAGATTTATTACTGAATGCTTGGTATTTTAAATTCTGAGCTTAAAAATGTGTTGCTGGAAAAGCGCAGCAGGTCAGGCAGCATCAAAGGAGAAGGAGAATTTTAAATTCTGAAGCTGCTATAAGTATAGGAAGATAAAAGTTTATTGTTTTCTCAAATAATGCACCAAGCTTAGAATTCTAGTATGGCACATCAGTGATATAAATTCAAAGGCCAGAATTATGCAAATCTATCAAATGAAGGGAATTAATCAGAATGACTAAAACTTAATAAATAATGATTGGAATGCCTAGGTTTATATTAAATACCATCTTAGAAGCAAATAATGCAGAATTTAAAATTAAATCAGTCATGGCAAAAAAATTTAAATAAATCATTAATCTACAACTGTTTTAAGATATCAATTCTACTGTGTCTGTGGAATCTGGCTTTAAAACCAGACAGTATCTGTTAATACTCCCTTTGCAAAAGTATGTAATTATCCATTTCATTATTATCCTTCAAGGTAGTTTATGGAAGAGTACAACATACTCTTTTTTTTAATTCAAATACCATATTGTCAGTGGAAGACTAATTCATTCGTTCTTACTATCTTTTCATTAAGCTCAAGAAAATGCTGGCATCGTTACGTCAAATATTTAAAAAGTTAAATTGTAACTAAATTTCATAATAAGCAAGCAATATATAATCTATGAACAGCAAACATTATGTAGTTTAAAAGATAATGAGTCCATGAATTTTACTTAGTAATTTGGTTCCAGAGCTTGAACGTACTCAGCATTTTCCTAAGGCCCAGGAGAATTGACATTTCGGGCATAAGCCCTTCTTCAGGAAAAGATTCTCCTGCACCTCAAATGCTGCCTGGCCTGCTGTGTTTTTCCAGCACCACATTTTTCAACTCTGGTCTCCAGCATCTGCAGTCCTCACTTTCTCCCATTTTCCTAAGGCCAGCTAGTTTGCTAACATGCTTCCAACAAAGTTATGGCAGAAGGGTGAGATCAACCTCCAGGAAATAACAGAGTATTTTATAACTTCCAGACAATGAATGATTGGAGTCCTATGATAACTGCAAGTGAAGGCTTGAGTACAGGAAGACAGGTTCTGGGTATGAACAACTGGGCAATAGAAAGGGCTTCAACTTCAGTGTGAACAGCTCTTATAAACAGTGTGTGCAGATGCTTTTTCCAGGTTGCTAGTAGTTATGAAAGATCAGTTTTCCGTTCTGGGAATCACTGACAACTGGGAGACAGTTGGCAGCCCTTGGTAGCATCTACAAACAGAAAAAGAATATTTCAGGTATATTCTATCAGAAAATCAATATTTTCCTTTACAGATTCTGCTCAATGATGAGTGTTTCACCCTTTGCTGTTTTTGTTTCAAGATTTACAGACTCAGATTCTTTCTTTAAAAAAAAATCATACAGCATACTATTAGCCTTGCTTCCTGAATCGCCTGTGCTACTGTGGACCCTCTTGTTCCAGCTTAATACCAGTAAATTTAGATAGCTGACCAAGTATGTAAATATTTTTGAAATATCAATTAATCTTAATTTCAACTCAACATGTACTTCAGCATCACAGCAAGTATTATCCTACCTTGTAAATTAATATATTTTCTGCACAGTCAACTGAATAGCAACCAGAAATAGGTCCCCAGAGAAATTATGCCCTTTTTCTCAAGCATCAAGGCAAACTGTTGCACCTTTACCAAAAAGATTATAAAAAAGTTAAAAGATGACTCTATGACTCTAATACAAGTTCCTTTGGTTAATATTGCTTGGTTAATATGACTTGGTTACTGTATGGATAAATTTGCTAAGCAACCTGCAAACTCTCCTGAACTAACTTTATCCCCTTAAAAATTGTCAACATATTAAGAAAAAGTAGAAATTTTCAATAAGAAACTAAGGATTTATGTTAAAACTGAGTACAATGAAGAAATAAAAACACAATATCATTGTAAGTTGTTTTAATTTATTGCAATTTGGATACAGAGCAAAAAGGAAATAGGTTATTTATACTAATACAGAATAATTTTCCTGATTAAAAAGAGTGGTCACTTCAAAACTAAAGTTTTACTGCATTTTAACAGCCATTTGTGATAAGAATTAAACAATTTTTTAAACAGAGAAATATTTGTTCTTTCAGTACAACAAAACATACACAAAGAAAACACAGCACAGAAACACAAATATATAAAACAAAACAGAAAATCTTGTACAATACAAATGTTAACACCTGCTCAACAGGAAATCCACAGTATCCAAATTTGAATTCAAAAATGCACATTAGCATAATTACCAAAAGTAATTTTTAAAAAAACTCATACAGTATAAACTACCATGTTTGACAAAATTCAAAGCAACAGTCACCCTATTGGGTTTTTATTTGATTAAATTTATTGAATGCACTGCTGAAAGAGTATAAAAGATGACTGCATTAAGCACACACTCATTTCTATGCTTTTACTTTGATTAAGTTCAGCTGCAGCTTTCTAAAAATGGCTGAACTATACAGGTCACCCATATGTCTCAGCATGTTAGTACACCAAAATTGAGCACTGATTTACCAACTGGTCTCTTGGATCAAGCAAGAGGCTATACTTACTATTAAATATTTAATCTGGTTTGTTTTAGTAAGGAAGATTAATTAAAAGGTATAACAGATCCATTCAAAGCTTAGCTGGATTCTTCTTGATCAGTGCCAGAAGGGTAGATTCACTTAACTTTAAAAGGACACCATTCTTTAAATGAAGGTGTATTTCAAGTATTGAGTCAAGTTAAATCATACAACTGGTTAGGAGCTGTGGAAAGGGGTAAATTAGAGATAGAGTGTTCTGTCTGAAACACACTTGTTCTTTTTGTCCTTGAAGACTATTTCTTGGGTAGGTTGTTATTAACAGATGATATATCATTATGTCATGATGTGCTATTCAGAAATATGCTAGATGGAAAGTTGAAGAACTAAGATAAACATCCCTTTGATTACCTTGGAAATTAATCAACTGTCAGATAACAAACTACATTAATATTTTAACATTGAAAATTCATAGGAAGAATGGATTTTTTAAAAATTGCCCTAAAAGCAGTTTATTGAAACCTCTGGAAAAAATCTATTAAAAATAATCATGCCTGTGCAGGTTGCATTCTGCAAAACTGCATACAGAAAAACATGCTCCAAAAATGAAGAGTGGGAAATTCACATTACGAGGCACCAAGTGGAGAATGAAAAACATAGTATTTTTCAATCAAAAAAAATTTTCATATCATTATGTAAAAAAAAAACTCATTATACGTGAAAAGGGTTAAAGAACAGACCAGGCATGGCGCAGAACACCTCTAACAAAATGCAGTTATGCTATTATTAAGAAACAAAATTTGAAGATGTATGAATTATTGCTATTTGCTGTCCTGGAGATACCTCGGATATCTTAAACAGGTCTCGCAGCAAATACTGCACAGACTTCTCTTTGGTGATTGTACTTTCACCATCACATCAACCTCAGCCCACCCATTATTCAATTGCACATCCAATCTTTCTCTTTGCAAACTCCCACATCAAACTGGAAAATGACTGCAGCAATATTCAAAGCAAAATTGGTACATCAGCCATAATTGCAAAAAAGGCTAAAGAACTATAAATTTTGCTGCTCTGTTTATGGATCGCTGACAAGACCAGATACTTAGATCTTTCCTTAAAATTAATATCAAACTTCTGAAGGAAGAATACAAGTTATAAGTAGATATTGATGACATAACAGGAACACTTACAAGAGTACATAAATTTTAATGCTTTAACTATAAATCACATTTTTGAATTTTCTTGCAGAACTGTCATTCTTGGTAGCTGGACTGGCTTCAATGCAGACACTACATATATGTCTACAAAAGCAAGGCCTTCATTATTAACTAGACGCTGGAATTTTGTTCTTACAAGATGTGGGGACCTACGCAAAGAATATCTCAAAATGGATGCTGCTTTCTACTATTTCTGTCAAATGTTGTATATGTATCTGAAGATGGACTCAATTAAAATCGATGAGAAACAAAGGATAGGGAATCAGGCAGGAAATTCAAAGATTAACTGTAAAAATATTAAATGAAATTTGCATGATTATGGTATATTCATGCAGCTATTTATGGTAGGATTAATATGGTTGTTAAAGTAAGCTAAGTGAAGATGCTTCTGGGTATATTTGTGTATTATTAGTTTCACAAAAAAAAATCTTGAATTGGTCCAAACATCTGTCACTTACTTCAAAAGCCACAGGACATTTCCAAGCACTCACCTAGAAATACTTGCTTAAGCGATTTACCATCCCTTTACTGCAGGGATGCAAAAGGCAGGAATGCTGCTAGGTCTTCTACTGAAATATTTTCAATATTCCAAGTTACCATAGTGCAAGGATGACAAAGTCTCAGAGGTTTACATCAATGATGTTGAACCATGAAATTTGTCTGAACCAAAATGCCTTAAATTTCAGATTCTAATTGCATTTTCACATTAATTTATATTCTGTGAGAGAGGGATTGGTCAGTATGAAGTTCCTACCTGTATTAAATGTAAAGTGTCAGCATGGAAAGGTGTTAAATTTTTAAAACTAATCTTAAATCAGACTTGCAAACTATCTGCTGTTGAAATAGTCACCAGATAAAGGCATACCCTAGATAAGTCTAAATTCTTTAATTGGGAGATGGCAATTCATCATTGGATACACTACTCATAATATAGCAAAGAAAGTCTTACTTTTAAAAGAAAAATGTAAACACGCTGCTCTGGCGAGCAGGTAGCCAACACCTTAAAACGAACAGTAATAGGAATCAGTAATTGCTTTTAAATCTGAATTAAGGGTTTTCTGAAATTTAGGTGATGAACTATGAATAGCAACAGGTATTTGTGAAAACTGATGTAACTGGATCCACTGTCTATAAAAACTGCACCCATAGTGACTTGGGGCATGTAACGGAGTTGGATCCACAAGCTTTTTAATAATCTGTATGAGATAATAAAAAGCACAACTATATGGGAGACAGGAAGAGAGCAAAGAGGAAAACGATAGCAGATAAAACAAACTGAAGTCATGTGTGTTCCAGATTGAAATTTTTAGAAGTATACAATCATCCCACTGGATGCTGCATATTATGAAACGCTGTTTTTAAATCAATGATAGGTAGGGTGGAGGGACAGGACTGGAAAGACAATTTCCTTTACTGCCACTCCATGCCTTGCTTACTTTCACAAAAATAATTGAAAATGACCAAACACTTCGATAAATTATATGTTTGCGAATCTTATGATGTCCTTAGTTCTTTAGTATTCTGCTAGCACATTGGTTAAATTCTAATCTAACTTGAAAATTTCTTTTAAACAACGTTTTGTTCAATATCATTTAGAAGTCAGCAAGCTCATTATAGCTAACAGTTGTAATTCATTAATAAATACTGACTGGCTCTACACAATTATTCTAGCATTTCATGTTTTAAAGAAATTAATGTTATTATTGAATCAGTGAACCTAGCTGTGCAGTTCAATACAAAGCTAGCCAATGTACCCATTGTACACTTTCTGGAGTAAAGCAACTTCTCTTGTTCAGGATACAAATAATAAACAGATGACTCAAAATATGAGCCTGCTGTCAACATTTACACATTTGATTAGACAATTTAGTAGCAAAGAATTTGAATAGAACTTAATCCAATACAAATAGGTGCATACAGATATATTAGGGATTATAACAGTGGACGATGCTGATACTAGATTTATCCATGACTGCTTTAAGTATAAGGGAACCCACATTTCTACTCTGCAACTTTGTTCCCAACATTTTACCTAAAAAAAAATTGCAACAAAACCCATCTGTCATGGCAACAAAGAATAACTTCATGCCATGGTCCTTCACCATTATTGATCTTCATAAATAACTATTCAGATACTGTTCTCCTGAAGCATATTTAAGATAGGCACAAGCATCTACTGGCTTTGCATTTTTAAGTACTGATGTGGCGCATAATGTAGTTCTATACACTGGACCCGTATACAAATACATCTTGAATAATTTGCCTCAAATAATTTGAACTTGCATTTCACACAGAAGGAAAAGATTATTCTTTACAAAAAAGATTGTATCACTTTTCCTTTATAAAACAGCTGCAATAACTTGGATTTGTTTTGGTGTTTTTGTTTCCATCTTCTTTTAGTCAGGCTTGGAACCACGTGCTGAGCATGCCTTCGTTACATTCCAACACATGCACGCATGGAGCAGTCAAATGGGCTAGCACCAATTACACAGGCAAGGTGCTGAAAAGTATATAGAACTGCATTCTTTTGCCTACTGCATCCACTGAATTGAAAACATTCAATTGTTACGTGTACACTGCTGTATTACAACAATGCAATTCAGCACATTGAGATCGTAACATTAATGCCCAAGTTCCCATGATCTGCAAAAAGATGAGCTATGGAGGTATCAAAGACTAAGCAATCACTATTCATGATTGCTGCTGCAACTCCATCATGGATAGACCTCGGTGTGGCCTCCCACGTGAGGCGTCTGCGGTTTCCATTCAGTTCCAATCTGTAGGCAAAGTTTTCAGCTTGCTTACGTGTGCCTATTAGAAGAACAATGGCAAAGAACTGTTGATGGCCTTCATACTTCTCTTGTTTCTCAAGCACCAGCATGAAGTGGTGACCAAAGCAGGACTGCATCATAACCCAATCCACCGCACCAGGAAGATTGATATCAGTTGCCAGAAATACTATGTCCTCCCCTTGCAGAGTTGTAATGCTTTTGTGTGTATGCATGAGGTGAGGCATGACTGCTTCCAACGATCCTTGCCATTTGCAGGATGCTCCTGGACAAGGGCACATGTACGGCCGAAACTCACACACCTCTTCATGTTCTGGCTTTTCTGTGTGGTGCAGCGACAAGAGACAGCCAGCTGAAGCATACTGTATTTGGGAAAGGAGATGGTGGGGAGGGGGGGACAAAAGACGGGAAGAAGGAGAAAAGAAGCAAAACTCAATTAGTGCAACAAAAATAATTAAAGATGCACTACAGAAAAACAAAGTCTACAATCTTCATATAAATGCTAGTATACTGGTCAAAGTCTTCAAGGAAATATATGAATAAAAATGAAATATCTTAGTAAAGTCAAGTATTCAACATTTTTAATTCAATTTCTCCCAAATGGTTAACAGCTAGAGACTATCAAGTAGTCAAATTATGTAATCAGATGCAAACACTATCTACATTCAAGTACTTTGGCAACAAAAAGCTGAAAGCACCCAAGTTTCTTGTTGCATTTTGAAGTTCCAGTCATTGCCAATATATACAGGGGCGTAATTTTATGCCACTTTTTAGTTGTATCAGACAGTATAAATAGGGAAAATCTGAAAGAAAAAGCAGCTTCCAAAATTTTAAACAGTCAAAAATGTCCATGATAAAGAAGGCAAGATGCATTAATAACCAAAGGCTTTACTAAATTCAAAACAGGAGGAGAAGTAAAATTTGCAGTCAATAACCTAATATCTACATTTGGTAAACCTTCATGCTTCCTTATTCACCACTCATGTACAAATGAAAATCAATAGAATGGGGCCTTAAAAATGAAATTGACAGTTCAACTTACAATACATACTGCCAAAATCAGCTAAAATCAAAACGGAGAACTGAAAACGTATTCAATCTGGCAAACTGGTAACACAGAGAGATACAAAGGGCCAGATTTCCCAAGAAGCGATAATCACATGCAGACTGTCACTCTGCTCTCTATTCTTTAGATAATGAAAGATCTTTGCATAGGAGATTCCACTCAGGATTCTCTCAAAAATGCAGATTGTATTTTCATTCTGACAGATTGCTCGAAGTGTAGAATAGTTGTTGAGGGAAGGCAATCCATGTCCTCTTTTTCACAGCAGTCAGTTGCCTTATACTATATCGAAGCTGCAGCATCACACACAGCTGCGCTGACAGCTCTTACGAAAGGGTAAATACACAAGGTTAGTGCGAGGCTAGGGTGCCAGTTGGATAAAGGTGCCAAATATGTAGGGGTAGGGTATCAGAGAAGGTAGTGGCCAGGGGAAGTGATTGATTCTTCAGGGTAGGCATTGGTGGGTGGCAGTGTTCAGTTGAGGGTGAAGTTTCAGTTCAGGTGCTGGGTGATGCAAGACTTCTGAGAGATCTGTAGTTGGAGAAGTGGAAGCATGTACAGAATGCACATAGCATCAAGATACAAAGGTCTAAAAGGTGGAAGAGCAACAAATGCCTGGCAACATCACCAATTGCAAGCTCCCCTCCAAGCATCATGTCATTCTGACTTGGAATCAAATCTTCATTCCTTCACTGTTGCAGAGTCAAAGATCTGGAGCTCGTCCTAATGTATATCTACTCCATACAGACTGTAGCAATACAAGAAGCTGGCCAACCACCACCTTTAAGAGCATTTAAAGCTGGACAAATTTATTGGTCTCACATCTGAAAAACACATTTTTAAAACATACTGCAAAATATACTAACACCTGTAACATGGCAGACAACATATGCCAACCAGCGTGTAGCTCCCATATACACTGACGTACAACAGAAGTCAATTGTATTAAACATGAATTGCAGATGTTGTCTATTCTCCAACACTACTCCTACAGACTAGGGATCCAATCCAAATCTTGTTCAAAACTTGCATTCATGTGGCATATTTCACAATGTATGGTCACTGTTTAAAACATATGAAACATGGAAATTATACTTTGTACTATTTTACTGATATTGGTTCAGAGATAGATAAATATTGACCAGTGCATACTGGTAGAGGGATGGGGAACATCCTTAGTCTTCGTCTAAATAGTGTCTTCTTAATTTATCGAACAAGGAAAAAGTTGTGATTGGTTGATTATGGAATTTCTGGTGTTCCAATTCAATAGGATTAATTTCTTTAAGTCAAAACAGATTTATGCTATATTTAGCCATATTGATGGGTTTGTAAAATACATCTGCTTGTATGCTTTAGATGGATCTTAATATGTAAGAAGATTAGGCTCATAATAGGCAAATTACATTCATCTTAAATGTGATACTACAGATCTGGGATGGCAAATGCTCATATTCTCTTCATGATGGCAATTTATTTCAACTAAATAGGTTACAGAAGATCAAGGTCACAATTTTAAGTTGTTTAAGGCCTGATCTAGACTAAATATTAAAAGGCTCTTTTAAAAGCAAATAGTGGATCTCTAATATTGGTTACTATATTTCACAATGAACAGTGATTCAGTGAATTCTTTCTAGGAAGGCCTGGATTTGTTCCAGTTTAAAAATTAGCATTAACAGAAATAAGAAGCTGTTATGAAGAACAATATAAATGGAGGGAACATCAAATATATCCTTTGGTCTGGTTAAAAATCTGATGAGAGAGGTACTTCTTGGTACAAGAGAAAATATTTTAATAATAAATTAGTATGCACAAAACTACCTACTTTACATTCTATATAAACTACCGTTAATAGTGAAGCTGTAAGTTAAGCGGACACATGAAAATCACAATTCCAGACATCAGTCTATATATCTGTCTTATGGAGCAATTTAGTTCGTTGAATTATAATCTTACGAACAGCTCTACTGAATGTTATTCTTCATCTTACATACTCCACATAAGCATAACACTAAGCTTGGAAATGGAAAGCCTCTGCTTGGATGCTGTAATGTCAGCCTCATGGCCATACACCAAATGTTGGTGTTTTAGGCTGCAGCTATATCTAGATAGCAAACCTGAGTTTTGCTTCATATGTTTGCCTTGCATAAGACAGCAACTGGAATATATTTGGACTGGTGCTGAGAATTAATTCTAGAAAGCTTCAGTCCTGTAAGTGGCGACAGTGCATTCAACCAGGTACTTGGTGAATCACTGCTTTATAACAACAATCCGATGCATATTTAAACCTGAGAAAAAGACAAAAGTACCAATTTTGAAACGTCTGTTTTATTTCTGACTTAAGAGGGGCAGTTAAAACAATATGGCAACAATGTCTTGTTGCAAATGAAGCAGGACATCCAAGTTAAAACCTCAATTTTAAGACCATCCTTCAAAAGATATACTATTAATACAAATGATCACTACTGAAGCTATTCATCACCATTTTGTATAATTCTTTGAATCAATAATTGTCAATGTGCCATATTATGTAATCTATTTGGAGGCTATCCTTGTAATTTTTCAAACACGAAATTCCAGATGCCTGAGAAGATTCAATTGCTGGCTGCATCACTAACAAGAATTAAGGACCCAAACGTAACTAAAAAGGGTTGAACTACCAGTAGGGACATTTCTCAATTGGATTACTTTTGTGCACATTAGTCTTAAGAACAGAACCTATTCTGTTGTCTTTCGAGGATTCGTTGGCTAGCACCATCATCTTAAGACCATTGAGAATGTTGAAAATACAGAAACCTAGACAAGTTGGCTTAGAGTAATCTAATCTTTCTTGGAGAAAATGCGAGTTTTGTCACAGTATGCTTGACAACATTAAAAAGTCAGCCTGAGATGAATGAAATGCTCACCATAACAAATCCAAATGTTGCTACAGATCTTGTTTATTTTTAAGCATATATTGCAACAGCATTATATCATATGTAGCTTCACCCACATGCAACTTTTAGTCAACATGGCAGTTATAATTATTTCAACAACTTTCTAAATTGAAAACAGTAAAAGAGTGCTGTTAAGAACAAATTGTTTTGATCAATTACGCTTAAATGAAGTGGTATATTAGATGATAATTTCCACATGCCACTCTTACTAATAGAGCAAGGACACCAAGAGCATTCCTGAGGCATAGCATGCAAGCCAATACTATTTTTACTGAGATATTGAGATAATTTTTTTTTGTATCAGCTTCACACAAAAGCAACTCCACAAATCTTGCTACCTACAAGAGGACAGAAACAACATATTCTCTATATCCAATATTTCGTCTCAAAGAACCACGCAAGAAGAAAATGGATTGTTTCGACCAAAGCAAACTTAGAAGGAAATATACAAACGAAGACAAATTGCTATGAGTATTTCATTCATAGTTCAAAAAAAAAGGCTTCATGAAAATGTCACTTGAATTCTACAACAGTTCTCCTGGCAATTCTAAATATAGCACATTATGTTGCCTGGAAAATGTTACTGTTTGAAGATTTACTTTGTTATAAAAATCACAACAGTTCCAATGACTATATTATACTTAAATACAAAAGGAGAAAAAAAAAGTGTCTATTTTTCTTGTTTGCTTACTATCTGGTGTACTGGATTACATTAAAAATTCCCTAGAAATGTATTCCTAAGTGATTCTGCAAGATGAACAGGTCTCTGGAGGAAAAGCAATGCTTTTCAAAATTATGTTTACTCGCAGTCTACCTGCCAGCTCTTTTCAACAAGCTGACTACATTAGTCTTATTCAGCCACTGCTTCAACTGCATTAACCAGTGTTGCTAATACGTAGAGACAAAAATGAAGCTAGTGATTATATTAAATTCCCCTTTTTAAAAAGCTTGCCAACATAAGATTACTGCTCCACTATTTACTGTACACTGAAAAATGGTTAACTTGGCACCTCCCCCAAAGCAACTCAGTTGTGCACACAAGGTTAGCTTAGCAGTATTTATTAGTTCAGTTGATTTCAGTTCTATTGCAGCTAAAGACAGAACTACATCTCATTGCCAAAAAATAGTGGCACCAGTTTAACTAGAGTTCAATATTGTCATGGAACAAACAAAAAGCACAATGATTCAGTTGCTAGTTTGCCAACAACTTACCATATGCCTGTGCTCCGGATGCACTCTACATACGTGTCGTGCCGAGGACGACAGCAATCGTTTTGTTTTGTTGAATTGACATTGCAAATGCATAAGATCCAGCACAAGATTAAAACATTGAGCAAAGCAAAACATCACAACCATCTAAGTTCATAAAGCTTAAAAAAAAGAAAAGCTATCTCAATTCACAAGTAAAAAAAAAATTAACATTTATTTTCCTGATATCATTCTCGTACTTTTGCTTTCTCGCCCTGTAGTTAGAGGTTGGAATATATCTGCAGCAGTAAAGCAATCAATCGGGAGTACAATATGATGCAGTCATGTGATCATACCTTCACGAGAAAAGCCATCTAATTAGACCTCCCATCTTAAATGCGATATTCAGAATACCCTGGAGAATTCACTGTTGAATCTTGACTTCTGGGACTAAGCACACAAGTGAACCAGTTCCAATTCACGTGAATCTTTACAGATATGCCATCACCGTTACAAAAGGACTAAGGTCACAGATAACTTTCAATGGCTAGAAATACTGAAGTGCTTTTCATCTACAAAATGCAAGATGTCAAGCATATGCAATATACCTTGGTTAAAGCTATTGTTTTAATGCGAGTTAACCTAAAGGCAAAATTCATTTACTATGATAAAGACAATTAAAAAAGCCCGACTGAATCTGTACTCAAAGGTTCTTTGGATTAAAAAAGCAGCTCAACAGTGTAGATGCATGCTGATCAGTGAACATTTACAACATAATTGCACACTGCATTTTAACGGCATACAACATCCAAATGAATAGGGTTAATTGAAATACATTTTCGAATATAATGAAAGTACAGTGTACCAAAAGTAAATACAGTCACAAGAGATTATCGCACAAATCATTTCAAAATGCTTACATGGGCACAAACACACATATACAATGAAGAACAGCATATGCTTAGGGTTATTAGGGATTTCGTGGAGCATGGGGTCTAGGTTCCAGTCCCACCCGAGGATATGATGGCCACTGAGATGTGTCACATGCCTGAGAATGTGGCTTAATTTTCCTTTACATAGGGGATAGGAAGTTCGGGAAAGATGAAAAAAACACCACTACTCTTGCTCAAGTAACTAAATCAAAAGCACCCATGATATACTTGTACATCAAAACTTATGAAGTGCTGCATTATTACTCAACATATGACAACCTTGAATTTTAGTCTTACCTTTAAGAGGAGAAAATTCTTCTTTTACTTGAAATTAATGGCTAAAGATCTAAACATAAAACAAATGAAAGCGATCCCAAAGCTTTAACAACAGATTTCCACTGGAAAATGGCAATTGTGACTTTTAGCTAAGCAAACAAAAACAAAAAGCAAGAAAAATGTATATTATGAGACAAAATTGTCTGCTTACTCTCCAGATTGAGTAATGCAGCTCAATGTTCAATTTTTGCATCATCACTGCTCCCTAATTGTCACTACTCCAGGGATTAAGGAAATCACAAGAGAGAAATAAAAGTAGCAATTCAAGATTGGCAAAAGAAACATATTATATAAAAGACATAACTGTCCATTACAAAAGACAACTTCTAAGTTTACAAAAAAAAAATACTCTGACTCTAATTTATAGTATATCTATTCCTTTTTTTTAAATTCAAGTGAAAGTGTGAAGTGTGAAAGTGTTGCTGCCAAGGAGAATTAGAACCACCACAAATTGTTCACTGAAAAACGTAATGGTGCTGAATTTCTTGGATGAAGCCATCCTTTTATGGTGAGGATAGCAGATAACTTACTACATTCTGAAATAGCCGCATCACATTAGCAACCAACGACCAAAACAAAGATTTTTGAGGTCTCCTTTCAATCAGGAATTAGCCTGCAACACTCTCCAAATCAAACGGGGGGAAAAAAACTGTTTCCAATACTACCTTCCCAAATCTCCTTATATATACGGCCTGGACATCTACTTGAGCATAGCAGTAGCCTAATAAAATATTGGCCCTGGCATATATTTTATTCTTCCTCGAAAATAAAGTACTTCCTTTATTCTCCTGTACCTTAAAATGGTGCCAGATTGCGGTAACAGAACACTTATCACTGTATCTATGTTTGACAATAACTCATTCATTCATGGTTGAATCAGCATCTGGAGGTCAGATCTCAAATCTACAGCAGGAAAATGGAGAATCAGCAATGACTTAAAGATAAAAGATACGACGGACAAAAGCCATGCCAAATTGTGATACTTAGTAGTTGGATTTGAACTTCATATTAATTAGAATTTGATGAAAATTCTTGGCAGAATATTTTTTTTGCCTTCAGGGACAATTCTGAGTGAGGATATTTCACATCTAACTAAACAGTATCAGGAAGAAAAAGAACAGCCCAGTGGTTCAGTCATTGGCACTGCTGCCTCACATCACCAGGGAACAGGGTTCGATTGCAACCCTGGGTGACTGTGCAAGCTCCACATATTCTCCCGATATCTGCATGGGCTTCCTCTGTGTGCTCCAGTTTCCTCTCAGTCCAAAGATGTGCAGACTAGGTGCATTGGCCATAGGAATTGTAGGGTTACAGGGCTAGGTTAAGGGGTGGGTCTGGGTGGGATGTTCTTCAGAGAGTCAGTGTGGACACAAGGGTCTGAGTGGCCTACTTCTGTACTGCAGGGATTTTATGATTGAAAGCCAAGAGATAACACGGGGGAAGGAAGAGAATTGCACAAATAGTCCCATCTGTCAAAAACCTTCATAGTTTGTCACTTGTCAGATGTCAGACACTCATGAAAGAGTGTGTGTAAGAAGGATCAAATTCTCTCAGTAATCAGCTTGAAAACTGGCTTGAATACAACAAAGTATTTTCACGGAGACAGTCAACACAAAAGATGCAACAAAAAGGAATGGAGGGAGGACCACTGCCAACTGCAGTTGATAAGGTGATGGTTAGCTACTTACTTAAACTGTCATTAAATATTTTCAGGATTTCTATTAAGTAGTACTGAAGGAATAGCAATGTAGTTCCAAACCAGGACTGTGAAATTGTTGGTGGCCCTGTTGCCATGTACCTGCTGCCCTTGTTCTTCCAGGTAGTAGAGACTGCATGTTCTGAAGATACTGGGTAGGAAACCTTAAAGAGTTATTGCAGTAAATCTTGTAGATCGTACACACTGCTGCCATTGTGTGTTGGAGGTGGAGGGAGCGAATGGGAAGTCAATGAAGTGGACTGCTTTGCCTTAGATAACGTCAAGATCCTGAATTTTGTTAAGAGCTGCATTCTCATATCCGGGGAAGAGTATTCAGTGACACACTGATGGTGAACAGGTTGTGTGGAGTCTGGAGGAGAGTTACTTGTAACAGAGGTTGACATGCTTTTGTAGTCACACTATTTCCATACTTCTCGAGCTTGGTTTTCAGTCAATTGTAACCCGCAGGTTTTGATAGTGGAGGAGGCCATTGATGAAGCAGCTGAAGATGGCTGGACTTACAACATCACCCTGATGAACTTGTGCAGTGCAGTGAAGTGAAGACCTGAGACTCAGATGACTGACCTCCAACAATGACTACAAAATGAAGAGTTCTTTCCCTCACTTCTAAGCTGCTTAAACTGTTAGGCATGCAAATAGTACTGTGTTGTAGCTTCAGTAGGTTGGCATCTCATTTTTACACATGCCTGGATCGACTTCTGCATGCTGACTTTGGCCCTAGTTCAATACATTCTTGGTGCTGGACACTGAAGACCGTCTCCACCACCATCTCATTACTTAGCGTTTGTGTTGCATTAAGCTACTCATTTAGCAGCTGGAGACAGCTGGTAGTAAAACCTACTCAACCCTGAGGATTTCTTGTATTGTTGGTTGTGATGATTGGCCTGGAACAACTACAACCATCTTCGTCTATTTGTTAGCTTAAATCTTCCTTTGTCTCAGGTATAACTAACTAGTGGAGACTTGCCCAATTGCCATGAATTTCAATTTTACTCAGGTTCCTTGATTCTATCAATTGCTGGCTTGATTGCAAGACTGTTCACACTTACCTTTCTTCTGGAATTTAAGTAACAATGAGACTTAGATGATAATGATGCCAGCAGAATCTAAGCTGAGCATTAGTTAGTAACTAACTGGGGAGTAAATGTCACTTGACAGGACTGTCAACAACTTCCCACCAATTTGTCTGATGATTGAAAGTAGGAATTAGTTAAATTGGATTTGCTTCCCCTTTTGTGAACAGGATATACCTGGACATACTCCACCTTCTCTTGTAGATATCAGTAATGTAGTTGTATTGCTTGGCTAAAGGCACAACTCTTTCTGCACTACAAACCTTCAGCACTAAAGCTGGGATTCTGCTGAAGTTCAAAACTGATCTGTACTAGCCACCTCGATTTCAAGTAAAGTGAACTAAATTGATTTAATATTAGTTTCTGTGATAACGATAATGATAACCTTGGGACGGGACAAAAACACATCATTCATTTGGTACTCCAGGCTAAAGGTATTTGCAGCCTTATCTTGGGCTGGACTGTCACTGCAAATGGGAATGTTGATGGAGCTTCCTCCACTTATGTTTAATTAGATTAGATTAGATTCCCTACAGTGTGGAACAGGCCCTTTGGCCCAACCAGTCCACACTGACTGTCTGAAGATAAACCCGCCCAGAATCATTTCCCTCCGACTAATGCACCTAACACTATGGGCAATTTAGCACGGCCAATTCACCTGACCGGCACATCTTTGGACTGTGGGAGGAAACCGGAGCACCCGGAGGAAACCCACGCAGACATGGGGAGAACGTGCAAACTCCACACAGACAGTCATCTGAGGCTATAATAGAACTTGGGACCCTGGTGCTGTGAGGCAGCAGTGCTAACCACTGAGCCACCGTGCCGCCCAATTGTCTAACATCATTCTCTGAAAGTTGCAGGACTGCAAACCTTTGAGTTTAGGTTTCCTTGAGTAGGTGATGTCATTTCCTGTTCTTTTTCGCAGAAGGTGGTAAATGGGGTCCACATCAATGCGTTTGTTGACAGAATTCCGGTTGGAATGCCACGCTTCTCGGAATTCCCATTCGTGTTTCGTGAGGAAGGACACTACTTCAACTGGGATAACACATCCATCCTGGACAAGCCAAAAAGAGACACGCACGAATTCCTAGAAGCATGGCATTCCAACCTGAACTGTCAGAAAATACATTGACTTAGATCACATTTATCACCCCCAAGAGAAAAAGAACAGGAAATGACATCACCAACCAAAGGAAACCTAAACACACAAATAGAAAGTGGGTCACTAACAAGAGTGCTTCACCGGGGGCTCACTGATGACATTACTTAGTGTGGTGATGAAATGTCTGAAAAAGAACCTTCCAGCTCAGCGAGCAAGCTTACATCCAGAACCTCAATCTGAGCTACACATCTTCTCAAACATACTAATTTAAATTTTGCTGAAAGCAGGAAGACATGTATCTGACTTCACATATCATCTGCCTTGGAATAAAGATAAAGAAAAGGCAGAACACTTGTGCATTAATTGGTAAACTATGCCTAATATGCATTTTGGAAGAAATTAGTTTTAACAAAATCCATGTTAAAAAAAATTTTGGAAAGTCTTCTCATCAGCAACCACCAGCATAGTTTGGAATTAAATATATATATATATATATATATATTAGATTAGTTTAGCACTGAAAAGCAAACAGGATGTGACTTCCTAAATTGCAAAGAGGTTGTTTGGAATCCTGTTAACTCAAGATATACAAATAGTTCAAAAATGCTATAAATGCAAGCACTAACTCAAGGGAAAGAAGGGCAATGTTTTGGAAATGTTAAGAGGTTTTAAAAAAAATTCTACTTGGGAAAGAGATCAGTGGTAGAATTTTAGAGGAGGAGGATCTGTGGAAATAGTAAGTAAATATAGGGGGTGATGATTCAAAACGAAGTGATGTTAAAACAACAGCATTTCTGCCCATGATGGTTATCATAATTACATCTAACACTCATCAGGAATGAATGGTTAACTCTCAGTAATGTCAGGGCAAAAACCTATTTTATAAAAACTATGCTGGACTTAGCCTTGCTGGTAAGCTGTTTTTCAGACATGCTCTGTAAACACCATTGTTAATTGAACAATTTTTGGAAAATATGGTGTCAAAGTGCCATTGAGGTTCCTTTTATATTTTATTTCATGATGACAGTTTTATGCCTCAGTGATAGTCAACCCACTATATCAGTTATTCTCACACTACAGAACTACTACTTTTTTAAAAGAAATGTAGATTAGATTATGTCGTAGAATTGAGAATGCTGTCAACAACTATGCATAGCAGGCTTCTCTCTCCAGTAGAATATTCTGTTAGTAATGTACAGCTCTGGCATAGAAATAATCTCGACTGCCACTGTATTAAAGACATTTAGAGTTAATTTTACAATAAACCATAGTAAGGAAGACAGACTGTTCTGAAATTATTTTGAACATTAGTATCACCTTTCCCTATGGCAAATATGATAGATTATAAATTCCATTAACTTATAAATTTTGCATTGCACATCTTCTGAAAGCCTTTTAACTTTAATTTATCAACAGCAGGTCATATACATTACTACTCTGCTGACGTGAGGAAAGAACTAGCTGTTACAATGTTTTACTGCCTACAACTATGCTTTTATACCACTCATACAACAGTACAGACTATTAAATAAATTTATTACTCTGTGTTGTCATATTCATAATTTATTCAATTGTGGGAATTTGGAGTACTCGTCCAGACTGTACACAGTTCACAGGCTAAGCTGATGCCCTGAAAATAGACTTTTCAAATAATGTTAACCCTTGGTCTAAATTTGACACTTTTAAGATGGAATTGGTGATCGATAAATTGAAGAAGATAAGCTCCAATTGTTTAAGGATTTATATCTGGTCACTGGTAACAAAACTGGGACTAGATTTCTTTCTGAAGCATTACAAATATGGATTTTAAAATTCATGTTACTTTCATTTAATCTATTTTTCTAATTAACCTGTTCAGAGACATTTTACATCTCTCTGAAGCAAGTGGAACTTCAACTTGGGCACTTATAGACCAGAAATCCAAGTTATAGGGAAACAATGAAGGAACATTCAAGATCGGCTGCAAGTGAGGCAAATACACGAAGATAAAGCTGTTGAAACAGCAAAGAAAAATCCAAAATATACTTCTCAAATCATTAAGTTAACTGAGCTGACAACCATGGAAAATAGGACTGATGACTTTACTATTTTATAAAACTACCCAGCCATTACAGGGCAAACATTAAATGCATTCACCAGAATTGATAATAGAAAACTACTTTCATGCAAATGGGTAGGAATCCAAATTGCAGACTTCAATTCATCTTGCTGAAGTATTAGGAAACACATTCTGACAATTTAATATGCAAGATTCAAAGTGGGACCAAAGAAACAAGCTACAGTTAAACATAATTTGAACGCAAAATGCTGGAGAAGTTCAGCATATCAGACTGTATCTGTGGAGAAAGAAGGGTAACATTTCAGGTCATAGGTTTTTCAACAGAACTAAAGTACAAGCTGTTTAGTTCCACCCAACATAATAGAGAAAAAAAAATTGCAATGGAGCTGTTATTTCTGTTTTGAGGCCAACAATGATTGTGAACCTGTCCATAACATAACCTTTAGAAATTCCAGGTAAACCCAAATCTGTTTCTCTCATTATGTTTTTACTTTTTCTATCTGAGTGCAATACCAGAGTGCATCCTTCAAAAACTGAATATAATATTTCAAGCAAATAAATGGAATATCAACATGATCGAACTAAACGATGGAGTAAGTTTGACATGCTGAATAGCTTATTCCCATGTTCCAAGAGCCCCCATTTATCCGTATAATGAATGCCAGAACTGTGTACTTGAATTGTATATTTATGACCATGACCTTCCCTCTCATCTACTCTGCACAATCAACATAGCAACTATGCCAGAAAGTTTGAAGCTAAGAACATCTAATTTTTCCAGTGTCATATTTGGTATGTTTGAACAATGTTTCTACTGAAGGGATCTGGGGAAAATAAATCTATTATTGGTGCAATATTAAATGCACAGTGTAATCAGGCAAATATTTTAAATTTGGAAAATAAAACTGGGACAACAGTCAAAGTTGCTAATGATCTAGCTTTGATATAGCTTCCTAGAAACAGGAAGCAATTTTTAATCTAGCCTTCACCAAAAACACATCAAATGATGAATTGGAAAGCCTTTGATCTTTTCGCAACTGTGAACAGAGATACAAGATCAAGATCAAGTCAAGCTGGCAAAGAGGATCAGATGTAGCAGCTCAGGCTTTCTTCCTCAAAAGGAAAGGCTGTGAGGACTGCAGCAATGATTTAGGAGTTTCTGTGGATTGGGAATTTGGGTTTAAGAACTCCGAGAAAGCAATGGCTACCATGCTATGTAGCTTTGATTGAATACTAACACCTACTGAGGTCTCTTTGCAAACTGGCAATAGCATAATTAGAGTCAAGGAATCAAATGCTCAAAGGCTGGTGGGTGGAATGGGTTTCAGTTTGTGGGGAACTGGCACCAGTACTGTGACAGAAAAGAGCTATTCAAGTGCTTCACCTGAACTGTGCTAGGACCAGCATCCTGTCAAATCAAATACCTTGGGCAATAAAGAGGACTCCAATACAATTCTGTGGGGCAGCTATTTAGATAACTATACTCAGTGTGGGACGGCAAGTGACAGAGCATACAAACATAGAAAAACAGCAGTAAATAGGGTCAAAAGGCAAAATCAATGGCTCTTTACTTGAATGCATGCATTATTAGGAACAAAATAAGTGAATTAATGGCACAAATACAGGTATGACACGTGGTTACAAAAAAATCAAAACTGGGAACGAAATATTCAGGACGCTTTTGAAAAGGGCAGACAGGGAAGAAAGGGCGGTGGGGTAGCATTGTTGGTATGGGATGGAAAAAAGTACAACAGCAAGAAAAGGTTTTGGAACAGAAGAAGCAGAATTCACATGGGTGCTAGGTAAAGAATAAAAAAGACAACGAAGGTATGAGTAGGTGTAGTCTATTGGTCTAACAGTAGCTATACAGTGGGACAACAAAAGAAATCATGAGGGCACATAACAAATGCAGTACATTAATCAAGACATGGGAAGCCATTAAGAAAAAGTCAGTGTATATGGAACAGTTTCCTGGAACAAAATACTGTGAATCCAACAAGGGGGAGAAACTTGGATTGGAAACAAGTGTACTAAGTTAAATAGGGACAATAACAAAATAAATAGGGGTAAGGCTCAAAGTGGACTGAGAAAAGGCGTGTAGCAGCTCATGGTTCATGGCTCAGCAAAGATATTCTCCAGTGAGGTAAAAGGATTTTAGAAAGGCGATAATCCAATCACAATTAATCTAGGAAGATAAGGATAGCATCAATTGATAGAAATAAAACTCCATGCAACAGAGATTAGTGGTAAGGCAGAAGATTGGGATAGTTTTAAAAATCAATAAAAGATGACCAGATAAAGGGAGAAAATAAACTTTGAGGGTAAACTTGCAAGTAATAGCAAGACAGGCAGCAAGAGCTTTTTAAAAAATATATTGAAAAGGAAGAGAAGCCAAAATAAACATAGGTCTGTTAGAAAATGAGGCTGAGTAATAAAAGTGGGTAACAAGGAAATGGTAGAGGAATAAATATTTTCCTTCAGTCCTCATAATAGAAAACACTAAATAATCTAGGGGCAAAAGATGGAGAGGACATAAATAGTAAATATCACTCGAGAAAAGTTTCTCAATGGAACTGAAGACCAAAGGTTCCCTTGACCTACTGGAATGCATCCTAGGTTATTAAAGGAAGTAGTTAGAGAGATAGTGGATGTATGAGTAGTAATCTTTCAAGAATCCTTAGATTCTGGAAACGTTTCAGCTGATTGGAAAGCTGCCAATGTAACACCTTTATTGAAAAGGGAAGGAGACAAAAATATGTACCTGAAGACCAGTGAACTTAACATTGGGAAAACACTAAGAGTCTATTATACAGGATATAATAGTACAGCATTCAGAAATGTATGATACAATCAAGTACAATCAGCACAGCTTCATGAGGGGTAAGTCATGCTGACAAATTTACTGGAACTTTTTGAAGTAGCATAGGCATTATGGGAAAGAAGTGATGTAATACATTTGGAATTCCAGAAGGCATGTGATCAAGTGCCACACATTAGGGTCCTGAATAAAATAAGAGCATATGGTGTTGGAGACAATCTACTAGCATTGGTAGAGGACTGGTTATCTAAAAGATGAGAATTAACATGAGGGGAGACATTTTCAAGATGTCGACCTATAATTATTTGAATGCCACAGGACTTAGTGTAGGGACAATTATTTACTATATATTCATCATTTAGATGAGGAAAGTGAATGTACAGTAGCCAATGCTGAAGATGACAAAAATAGATGAGAAGGCAGGTGGTGAAGATGAAACAATGAATCTACATAGGGATACTGATAGGTTCAGCATGTGAGCAAATTACACATTTAAGAGAATAGTGAGGAGAAATTTCTTCTGAAGAGTGTGAACCTGTGGAATTTTTCATTATTGAGGGTTGTCGAAGCTGGACTCTTTCCTATTTATTAGCTATCTTCTATACATGTTAACAAAGCATCCCACAACATTATGAGCTCTTTTCTCATTGGTCAAATAATATTCCCCTTTCATAAAACCATACAGAATCTGTTTGGCTGCATCAAATTCTCTCAAGTGTTCTGCTACTACTTCCTTATTAATGGGGTGGGGTGAGGAGTTCCGTAGTATTTCCCAATCACAGAATTAGGCTTTGGCCTACCATTTCCTGCTTTCAGCTTGCCAATCCAATGAAATCTTTTCAGAATCTCAGGAATTTTGGAAGAAGACAAAATGTATCTATCATATCCGTAGGCTCTTCTTTTAAAGATCAAGGAAGCAGGACATCAGATAATTTCCTTAGTACTTTTTCTCCAGTGATCATGATGGTTTTAAATTGCTCTGTCCCTTCTGTTCCTCATCACCCACAATTCTGGTGAAGCCATTTCTGTCTTTTACCAAAGAGTTCAGACACAAAATAGTTGTTCAAAGTTTCTGCCATTTTCTTGCTTCTCATTTATCCCTACTTCATCCTGGACCAATGATCACCACTCATGTCATTTTTATAATGTGGAGGCGTCAGTGTTGGACTGGGGTAGACAAAGTCAGAAGTCATATGGCACCAGATTATAGTCCAACAGGGTTTATCTGAAATCAAATTTTTGGAACACTGCTCCTTAGTCAATTTTTGTGATTATGGCAGAGAGACAATTAATCAGATCATAGGTCATTTTGTAATTTAGCTGTTGACACTTAATTCACTCCAAACTGACAATTTTGATCACTTGAAAAGACTGGTTATTCAGCCTGTCCACACTCCACTCACACCATCTTTTGACACTCAACTACCTAGAATTATCTGGCAATGGTCTCTCTGCCTGTGTGCTTCCGTCCATTTCACCCGAGGAAGGAAAAGCATTCCAAAAGCTTAGTGATTTCAAAATAGCCTGTTAGACAATAACCTGGTCTCATGTGACTTTCTCCTTGTAATGTTTTGCTTTCTCAAATGGAATACAACCTAAAATTTTGAGGTATGAAATGTATGCTTGATTGTCTGCTATTTATTCTGTATTCTTACCTTTTAACCTATTTTCTTAGTCAACTGTAGCCTAAAATCTTCTTGCTCTTTTAACTACCTGGAAGGTCAAGAAACAAATTTCGGATTATGTGATGTTATTTAAGGAGGACACTTTCAACCATGTTAATTAATCCCATCACAGTATACATTACCAGCTCTAAAATAATCACTTTCCTGGTTAGCTCCAACATATTCTTTTAAGAAACTGCCCTAAATACAGTGTTCATTCTCATCTCTACTTTTGTCTTCCGCAATCATTGCAGTAACTTCCTGCCAATCCTCAATTATTTATTAACTTATACTGGTTTCTAAAGTGTAGCCTTTTATTTACTATTCTCAGTGACTTTGCTCCTTTGCTATTTCTCATCTCCATGTAAACTGATTTTAAGTCTGGAACTTCCAAGCCAAGTCTCACTTCTTACTACCAGACTGACCTCACCTTTTATTAACAGTATTCTCTACTTCCTTTCACTTTCTTCCTACCCTTCAGAAATAGCAATGGCTTTGAATTTTCATTGTCAGCAATGGTCACCTTTGGAGTTGATTTTATGGTGCTACCATTTTTGGTACAAATTGTGTCCATTCAGATAAAGTGTCTCAAATTCTATGATTTTACTACTTTTCCTCTTATGGTACTCTTTTTTTCTGGTGCACTCATGTTTATTCACTGTTCTTCCCTGTCAGAGGCTCTGAAAAGGATTAAAACTAGACTCAAAACACTAACTCCCCTCCACAGATGCTGCCAGACCTGCTGAGTTTCTCCAGCATTTTCTGTGTTTGTGTTTTTCTCATCCTTCCAGTGACCAAAACAAAAAAACTTATTTTATCCACAGTCTGATTAGATACAAGTGTCTTAAGATCAAGGTTTCATTTTGAGTAAATTAATTAAAATACAACAGCATTCTAATTGTTTCCATAGATCCTACATTCCAGATACAAAATTAGTTTGTTGAAAATTTGGTAAAAGGCAGTGTCCTTATGCTATAACCTATCCACTTCAGAAATTCAAAATCCAAAAAGTTTTGAGCAAATTCATGGACTCTCTGCATTGCCACTTGACTGTTTAGGGCATTGCAACAAATAGAGAAGTTAGGAGGCCAACCAATCTTTGGACGTGGTTCGAAAGTGAAAAACGTACAGAAAAATGCAGCACAAGGTTAGAAAAACAGACAGGTATCTAATTTTATAGTGTGTCTCTCTCATGTTTTCTCCCTTTGGTTCCGAGTGCAAACACGGAAGGAGGACACAAAGCAATTTTTATTATGCTTCAGGATATTTTATCCCTGTCTTATGCTTCAGGTAAATAAGTATAACTATAATGATGTTTTCTAGTTCACATCGATAACATTTCAAAAGGTTGGGTGGCACAGTGGCTAGCACTGCTGCCTCACAGCGCCAGAGACCTGGGTTCAATTCCCGACTCAGGCGATTGACTGTGTGGAGTTTGCACATTCTCCCAGTGTCTGCGTGGGTTTCCTCCGGGTGCTCCGGTTTCCTCCCACAGTCCAAAGATGTGCAGGTCAGGTGAATTGGCCATACTAAATTGCCCGTAGTGTTAGGTAAGAAGGGGTAAATGTAGGGGTTGCGCTTCGGCGGGTCGGTGTGGACTTGTTGGGCTGAAGGGCCTGTTTCCATACTGTAAGTAATCTAATCTAATCTAAATAAGTATAACTATAATGATGTTTCCTAGTTCACATCGATGTTTAAGATGTTTCCTGGTTCACACACATATGGTCAGAATAATCCAGAACACTTGTGACAATATCAGCAAAAGTGACCACTGCAGAGTCATTGTGGAAACAAAGTCCCACTTTCATACTAAGAATACCTTCTGTGTTCCATGACACTACCACCCAGCTACAAATTGGCCAGATTTCAAACAGATCTAATAATCTGAAACCAGATATTTATGAGATGCTGTGGGCAATCAGCAGCAGAACGATATTCAACCACAATTTGAGATCTCATGGCCCAAAATATCCCACTCTCTACAGTTACCATCAAGTGAAGAGATCAATCCTGGTTCAAAGAACAGTGTATGAAGCAATGCCAACAACAGCACTAAGCATATCTAAAATTAAGGTTTCAACCTGGTGAAGCTAAAAACAGGACTACTTACATGCCAAACAGCATAACCAGCAGGTGATACAGTGGAGCAACTAACAATCAGATCAAAGATTGCGTTTCTACCACATCCAGTTCGGAATGGTAGCTGAAAATAACTGAGGTATTTTAGGTGTTGGAGGCAATTTCCTTGAATTCCAGAAACAGCAATTACTGTTTTATATGCTGTTGCATTATTTTGGAATTTTGGAGAAAAAAGTCAAAACAACAGCACTGTTAAAAGGAAGAGGATCGAGGGGATCCAAGATGGCGGCGACCCAGCAAGACTGGGTCTATAGTGCTCCTCCCAAGACTTGGGTACAGTGGGTCACCCACCCCCTACCACGCTCACCAAATCATTTATAATAGTTGTGTAATTTAATTAGTTGTGTAATATTACATTTAAACAATTTAATCCTAAGTTAAAATGACTAAATGGAAGGGAGCCCGCAGCTCTCAGCAAGCAGGAACCCGTCCCCCACCCTCTCCAGCTGCAGCAGAGGCGTCCACAGCCGCCCCGGGGGACTTACCAACAGCAACAAGCCTTGCAGAAATGATTTCCAAGCTTGACTCGAAGATCGATGCCTTTATTGCAGAATCCAGAAATCGTTGGGAGTCGCTCTTGGCCGCGCTGCAGAAGCACAACCGAGAAATCCAAGAAATTGAACGCCGAGTTGGAGGGGCGGAGCTAAAGGCCGCGACCTCCGAAAATACCGCTCAATTGAGCAGCGAGTCCGGACCTTGGAAAATCATATTGACGACCTCGATAATCGAGGTCGCCGAAAAAATATTCGTTTGCTGGGCCTTCCCGAACGGGAAGAGGAAGGCCAGCTTACAGCATTCCTGGAGCAGTGGCTGCCACAACTTTTAAATCTGCAAGCTGGATCAGGCCAGGTAAGGGTGGAATGGACCTACCGGGTCGCAATACGCGGGCCCGGCTCGAACCAGCGCCCACGCCCGGTCCTGTTCCGGCTGCAGAGCTACAAGGAGAGGCAGATACTCCTGGAAGCCTCTAGAAATCTCGGAAAAGACCCCCAAGCCATGATCTACAAAGGATCCAAGATCATGCTATTTCAGGACTTTTCCCCAGCTCTGGTTCAAAAGAGGAAGGCATTCGACGAGGCGAAGAAGCGGTTAAGGGACTTAAATATTCAGTACTCCTTACGCTACCCAGCGACGTTACGCTTTAACCATGAAGGATCCGTATACTAGTGGGCGGCACGGTGGCACAGTGGTTAGCACTGCTGCCTCACAGCGCCAGAGACCCGGGTTCAATTCCCGACTCAGGCGACTGACTGTGTGGAGTTTGCACATTCTCCCTGTGTCTGCGTGGGTTTCCTCCGGGTGCTCCGGTTTCCTCCCACAGTCCAAAAGTTGTGCACGTCAGGTGAATTGGCCATGCTAAATTGCCCGTAATGTTAGGTAAGGGGTAAATGTAGGGGAATGGGTGGGTTGCGCTTCGGCGGGTCGGTGTGGACTTGTTGGGCCGAAGGGCCTGTTTCCACACTGTAAGTAATCTAATCTAATCTAATAACTTTGGATCACCAAAAAAGGCTAAGGAATTCTTGGACTCTCTTAGATAAACTGTAAGACATAATGGATGTTGGTCTGCCTTTCCCCCCCCGCTTTGGTTTATATCCCCCCCCTTTTTTTTTCTCTTTTCTCTTACCTTACTGTTTAATATTATCATGGGGGGGTGGGGAGAGGGATTTGATTTTCTCCCCCCCCCCCTTGGGGTTGTTTTCTGTTATTATTTTATGTATATAATATATATATATATATATATAAAAGCTGGGGGTATGGTTAATGTTGGTGGGAGGAGGTGGTTACCTTATTCAATTTTACCTCTGTCTCTAGGAGCGGGGTTGTTTTCCCCTTGTTATTTTGTATTATTATATTTAATTATTATTTGTTGAGGTGGTAATTTTATAGTTATATGTTTATATATGATATTAACATTACCAAATATACCCAGGTGTTGGTATGGGTGGGGGTAGGGTGCTCACTGTTAACTCTAGCTTTGTATTATATCTGAATTC
>NC_057724.1:31427744-31516308 GCF_004010195.1 Chiloscyllium plagiosum | reverse complement strand
ATATTGCTTCAGCCCTTCCTGCTCAGAAAGTGAGCAAGGGCCAGCAAAATTGAACTCCAGCTCTACATTCCTGATAGATTATTTGCATTGTCCATCTCATTGAACAGTGCATAGGGTCACGGTGACTATGTCATACAGAGGAGCATTTTGCAAGTGAGTGCTTTGAAAGTAAAAGATGCAAATTTGGATCCAGATTTTGAATTGCTGCACAGAGAAATAATCCTGTGTTACATGGATCAATGCCAAGTTTGCTCACAAAAGGTAAATGTATGTAGAAATGTCCTCTGGAAATGATCCAGTGGTACAGTATAGTGAAAGATTGGATAACCCAGTCAGTCAATGCTCTGACAAATTTGAGGCTAGATAGTGTGAACCAGAAAGCTTACTTGTCAGGATGATGATTCATTGCTGGCAGTATCATTTATCAGAGACCTTTTTAATGTAACTTTCAGTGAATGTCCTATTAAATTGTTTTCCATGTTTGTTTAACTGTGTTTTCATCTTCAAGATAGTTAAGTATACATTACCATAGCAGCAATATTAGCTTTGAAGCTAACAGTATAACTGCATGGCTTTCTGAACAGTGATAGAATAGGTGGAGTCAGTAGGATGCATTGACTAAAAATAGCATAGTGATAAAACGGTGGTTCACAAAGCAGGTAAAGTCATCAACAACATATCTTGTCCATGTAAGGTTCCACTTTCCAAATCCCAATCTAGAATATGAAAGATATAATTTTTGCTTTTAAGTTCATAATGATTGCACCTTAAAAATAAACAGATGGTTCCCTATTAAGTTATATAGCTGATTGGGTTTTGTCTGATCCACAATCAATCTGGTTGGACATCGAGGCTTCTCAAGTAAAATACCCACTTATTAACCTTTTATTCTCAGACAAGAGGAAGATCATTACAGATCACTGTAAAAACCCTATAATACTGAATACAATCAAGGCTTGGAATATAATGCGGCAAAATGAGGGTAATTCACATAAAACATCCCCCTATGCACCGATAGTGGGAGCATGGGGATTCCAACCGGGGTTTACAGACGGCACTTTTAAACTCTGGAGATCCAGGGGTATCTCATGTCTCGGGGATTTATTTAAGGATGGGGTCCTGATGTCTTTCGAACAGCTGCGTCAGAAATTCGGATTACCCAATGGAGACCTCTTTCGATACTTCCAAATTCGAGATTATATACAGAAGAAGACTACGTTATTAGATAGTCTTTATAAATCCGATAGAGAATGTAGTGAACTACGACCAGTGGGGGTATCTTCCGTCAGTACTATTTATCATTTACTACATGATGAAGAATCGGGAGATATGGATAATCTGCTTAAAACATGGGATCAAGATCTGGGACTAGAAATCTCCACAGAAACGTGGAATGATATTTGGGAAAATGCTAGAAGAATTACTATTTGTAACAGAACCCAGGCTATCCAGCTGAAAATATTTCATAGGGCCCATATAGCACCGGTTCGATTGGCAAAATTTAAGGCAGGAGCATCTCCAATGTGTCCTAAATGCAAAATAGAGGTGGGCACTCTTGTACATTGCTTATGGACTTGTCATAAGATCCGTAGATATTGGACTAAAGTAGCAAGTACCCTGACAGAAATTTTAGGAACGGAAATTAAAGTGGACCCTGTATCTCTCCTCTTGGGCTTTTCGAACTTTCCCTCCCTGGACACGTACGGGAAGAGACTATTTTCTATTCTTTCTTTCTGTGCAAGGAAAAATATTTTGGTGAACTGGGCGGCTGAGGGCCCCCCTGGACTTATAAATTGGCACAGACTAATTATGGAATGTATTCCCCTTGACTTCCTAACAAATATGGTGCACCGAAAGACCAAATTATTTTATAAAATACGGCAGCCCTTTTTGAATTACATAAATACAGATATTTCGGCTATCCTAACAAGGGCTTTTATTTAATTGAGATTACAAACCTGGCTGGTCCGGGGCCTCTCGGGGGAGGAATCCCGCACGAATACGGGTTTTATTATATCTGATGCTAACACATCCCGAGCATGTAAGAGACTTAAAATATACACTCTGGTTAGTTGTAGGTTAGATTAGTAGGTCGTTGAGTTTTGTTTATTTGTTTTTTTCGGGTTTTTTTTGTTGTTGTGTTTTTTTTTGTTAAATTTTGGCTATTGTATATTTGAGCTAATTGTATATCAATGTTTATATCTGAGAGTTTTGTTTATTTTTGTAAACTTGTAAAAATGTTAAATTTCTAATAAAAATATCTATAAAAAAAAGGAAGAGGATCAGATAAAGGAAGCACAAGACAGAAAGAAACCCACACTGCTAACTGACACAGCAGTGAACCTGCACAGTTACTGCCTTTGCTGTTTGAATTCATGTAGAGCTGGACATCGCAATGCATCTGGGAAAATTAGCAGTGAAATTCACAACTAATCTTGGAGGAATCTGTTTGGGAGAGGTCATAGCACAGAAACAGATAGGTGAATATTTTTAAGTGTGGCCTTACAGTAAGTCTGCAGCAGTGAGTAGAGTAGGTTCTTTCTTGATTATATATTATATTGAGATATGTCTCTTGATTAAACTTAAAAATATAAGCTAAGTATTAAGCAGTGTTTTGTAGAGGAATAAGACAGTGCTATTTTCTGGGTCTGCAGATTGGAAGAAGCAAAAATGACCTTTAGGAGAGTGATATGTTCTTCTTGACAGATGTGGGAGTTTAGGGAGGGTTTATGGGTTACTGAGGATTATATCTGCAGTGAATGCCGTTGGTTGCGAATCCTATCAGATCGAATGGAGCAGCTGGAGAGATAGTTGCATGAGCAAGGGGATGTGATGAATGGCAGATATAGGAAGGGAGAAAAGTTGCAGATACAGTTACATAGGAAAGGTAAGGTAGGCAGGTAGTGGAGGAGTCTTCTGTGGCTATCCCCATTTCAAGCAAGTGTGCTGTTTTGGAAAATGTAGGGAGTGATGGATTCTCAGGGGAATGTATCGCGAACAGCCAAGCTTCTGGTATCGAGACTGGATCTAATGCAATGAGGGGTACGTTGGGTTCTAAAAGATCAATTGTGTTCGGGGACTCTCTAGTCCGAGGTACAGACAGACATTTCTGTGGCCAGCAGTGAAAAATCAGAATGGTGTGTTGATTCCCTGGTACCAGGATCAAGTTAGAAGCAATGAGGAATTTACATGAGCAAGGGGATTGGATGGATGGCAGTTATAGGAAGGGAGAAAAGTTGTTCTTAAGGGGGAGAGTGACCAGCAGTTGGTCATTGTACACTTTGGAATCATTGACATAGGAAGGGAAAAGGATGAGGTTCTGAAGGGAGAATATAGAGAGTTAGGCCGGAATTAAAAAAAGGAGATACTGGAGAATATAATATCTGGATTACTCCCAATGCTACGAGCTAGCGAGGGTAGGAATAGGAGGATAGAGCAGATGAATGTGTGGCTGAAGAGCTGGTGTACGGGAGAAAGATTCACATGTTTGGATAGTTGGAATCTCTTCTGGGCTCGAAGTGACCTGTATAAGGAGGACGAATTGCACATGAATTGGAAGGGGACTAATATACTGGCAGGAAGATTTGCTTGAGCTGCTCAGGAGGATTTAAATGAGTAAGGTGGGGGGGGGGGGGGGGAATGGGACCCAGGGAGATAGTGAGGAAAGAGATCTTTCCGAGACTGGTACAGTTGAGAACAGAAGCGAGTCAAACAGTCAGGGCAGGCAGGAACAAAGCAGAGACCAAGACAGGACTGATAAATTAAACTGCATTTATTTCAATGCAAGAGGTCTAACAGGGAAGGCAGCTGAACTCAGGGCATGCTTACAAACATGGGACTGGGATATCACAGCAATTACAGAAATGTGGCTCAGGGATGGACAGGACTAGCAGCTTAATGTTCTAGGATACAAATGCTACAGGAAGGACAGAAGGGAAGGCAAAAGAGAGGAGGGGGAGTGGCGTTTTTGATAAGAGATAGCATTACAGCTGTACGGAGGGAGAATATTCCCAGAAATACATCCAGGGAAGTTATTTGGGTGGAATTGAGAAATAAGAAAGGGATGATCACCTTATTGGGATTGTATTATAGACCCACTACTAGTCAGCGGGAAATTGAGAAACAATTTTGTAAGGAGATCTCAGTTACCTGTAAAAATAATAGGGTGATTATGGTAGGATATTTTAAACTTTCCAAACATAGACTGGGACTGCCAGAGTGTTAAGGATTTAGATGGAGAGGAATTTGTTAAGTGCGTACAAGATAATTTTCTAATTCAGTATATGGATGGACCTACTAGAGAAGGTGCAAAACTTGACCTACTCTTGGGAAATAAGACAGGTCAAGTGACTGGGGTGTCAGTGGGGGGGCACTTTGGGGCCAGAGACTTAATTCTATTAGTTTTAAAATAGTGATGGAAAGGATAGACCAGATCTAAAGGCTGAAGCTCTAAATTGGAGAAAGACCAATTTTGACAATAGTAGGCAAGAACTTTCAACAGCTGATTGGGGCAAATGTTCACAGGGAAAGGGATGGCTGGAAAATGGGAAGCCTTCTGAAATGAGATAACGAGAATCCAGAGACAGTATATTCCTGTGGGGTGAAGGGAAAGGCTAGTAGGGTAGGGAATGCTGAATGACTAAAGAAATTGAAGGTTTGGTTAAGAAAAAGAAGAAAGTATATGTCAGGTATAGACAAGATAGATCGATTGAATCCTTAGAAGAGTATAAAGGCAGTAGGAGTATACTTAAGAGGGAAATCAGGAGGGCAAAAAGAGGACATGAGATAGCTTTGGCAAATAGAGTTAAAGGAGAATTCAAAGGGCTTTTACAAATACACTAAGGACAAAAGGGTAACTAGGGAGAGAATAGGGCCCCTCAAAGATTAGCAAGTGGCCTTTGCATGGAGCCGCAGGAGATGGGGGAAAGATATTAATCAAGTATTTTGCATCAGTGTTTACTGTGGAAGACGACATGCAAGGTATAGAACGTAGGGAAACAGATGGTGACATCTTTAAAAATTTTCATATTACAGAGGAGGAAGTGCTGGAGGTCTTGAAATGCATAAATGTGGATACATCCTTAGGACCTCATCAGGTGAACCTGAGAACTTTGTGGGAAGCTAGGGAATGATTGCTAGGCCCCTTGCTGAGATATTTGTATCATCGATAGTGACAAGTGAGGTGCCAAAAGACTGGAGGTTAGCTAACCTGGTGCCACTGTTTAAGAAGGGTGGTAAGGACAAGCCAGGGAACTATAAACCAGTGAGCCTGACGTCGATGGTGGGCAAATTGTTGAAGGGAATCCTGTGGCACAGGATGTACATGTATCTGGAAAGGTAAGGACTGATTAGGGATAATCAACATGGCTTTGTGTATGGGAAATCATCTCTCACTAACGTGATAGTGTTTTATGAAGAAGTAACAAAGAGGTGTAATGAGGGGAGAGCAATGAGGGCATGAGGAAGTGATCTATATGGACTTCAGTAAGGTGTTCGACAAGGTTCCCCATGGGAGACTGATAAGCAAGGTTAGATCTCATGGAATACAGGGAGAATTAGCTATTTGGATACAGAACTTGCTCAAAGGTAGAAGACAGAGGGTGGTGGTGGAGGGTTGTTTTTCAGACTGGAGGCCTGTGACCAGTAGAGTGCCACAAGGATCGGTGCTGGGTCCACTACTTTTCATCATTTATATAAATGATCTGGATGTGAGCATAAGAGATACAGTGAGTAAGTCCACAGATAACACCAAACTTGGAGGTGTAGTGGGCAGCAAAGAAAGTTACCTCAGATTACAACTGGATCTTGATCAGATGGGCCAATGGGCTGAGAAGTGGCAGTTGGTGTTTAATTTAGATAAATGCAAGGTGCTGCATTTTGGGAAAGCAAGTCTTAGCAGGACCTATATACTTAATGGTAAGGTCCTAGGGACCTTGGAGTGCAGGTCCATAGCTCCTTGAAAGTGAAGTCGCAAGTAGATAGGATAATGAAGGTGGCGTTTGGTATGCTTTCCTTTTTTGATCAGAGTACTGGGAGGTCATGTTGCAGCTGTACAGGACATGAATTAGGCCACTGTTGGAATATTACGTGCAGTTCTGGTCTCCTTTCTATCGGAAAGATGTTGTGAAACTTGAAAGGGTTCAGAAAAGATTTACAAGGATGTTGCCAGGGTTGGGAGGTTTAAGCTATAGGGAGAGGTTGAATAGGCTGGGGTTGTTTTCCCTGGAGCGTCGGAGGCTGAGGGGTGACCTTATAGAGGTTTACAAAATCATGAGGGGCATGGATAGGATAAATAGACAAAGTCTCTTGATTGGGCTGGGGGAGTCCAGAACTAGAGGGCATAGGTTTAGGGTGAGAGGGAAAAGATATAAAAGAGACCTAATGGGCAACATTTTCATGCAGAGGGTGGTACATGTATGGAATGAGCTGCCAGAGGAAGTGGTGGAGGCTAGTATAATTGCAACATTTAAAAGGCATCTGAATGGGTATATGAATCGGAAAGGTTTGGAGGGATATGGGCCAGGTGCTGGCAGGTGGGACTACATTGGGTTGGGATATCCCAACGGCATGGACAAGTTGGACCGAAAGGTCTGTTTCTGTGCTGTACATCTCTGTGACTATCACTCACTGGAGGAGGCAGTTATTTATTCTCAATGATGGGGGAAACCCAGGCCTATTTTGTCCACAAAGAGCAGGCTAGATCCAACCCGGTAAATTTCCGATCCCTCGGTCTAATCTCAGCATCATCACAAAGTGATGGAAAAGGTAATCACAGTAGAGTCATAGAAATGTACAGCATGGAAACAGATCCTTCGGTCCAACCTGTCCATGCCGATCAGATATCCCAACACAATCTAATCCCACCTTCCAGCACCTGGCCCATATCCCTCCAAACCCTTCCTATTCATATACCCATCCGAGTAAAGCACCACTTACTAAGTGGTAACGTGCTCACTGATATTTAGCTTAGGTCAACTCCTGACCTTATTACAGCATTGGTGCAAACATGGACAAAAGACCTGAATTCCAGAAGGGAAGCAAGAATGATTGCCCTTGACATCTAGTTGCATTTGACCAAGTATGATACCAAAGAGCCTCTGCAGAACTAGTCAATAGGAATCTGGAGAAAAACTTACCATGTTTGATTACACCTTGCACATGGGAAGATGGCTGTGGGTGTTAAATATCAATCATCTTAGCTCCAGGATATCACTACAAGAGTCGGTTAGGATCGTGTCCAGGTTTGTTTCAACCACTTCATCAATGGCCTTCTTTCCAATATCAGCTTAAAAGTGGAAATGTTTGATGATTTCACAATACTTAGCACCATGTGATTCCTCAGATACTGAAGCAGTCCATGTCTAAACAGAAATGTTTGGACAATATTCAAGCTTGCACTGATCAGCGGTACGTAACATTCACATCACAAAAGGGCCAGGCAATGATTATCTCAGAGTCTAGCCATCACTCCTTGACATTCAATTGCAATACCATCACTGAATCCCCCAACAACATCCTGGAGGTTACCATTAATCAGAAACTGAGTTTGGCTAGATGTATAAACATCATGGCTACAAACGCAGGTCAGAGACTCAGAATCCTGCAGTGACTCTCAAAAGGCTATCATCATCTTAAGGAACAAGACAGGACAATGGATGAATGCAAATCTAGCAACACTTGAGAAGTTAAAAATCACAACATCAGGTTATAGTCCAACAGGTTTAATTGGAAGCACACTAGCTTTCGGAGCGACACTCCTTCATCAGGTGATTGTGGAGGGCTCGATCGTAGCACAGAATTTATAGCAAAAATTTGCAGTGTGATGTAACTGAAATTATACATTGAAAAATTGATTGTCTGTTAAGCCTTTCATCTGTTAGAATACAGTGATAGTTTCACTTCTTTCATGTGTAAATCACAAAACCCTTTTCTTTAAAAAATGTTGCATTCTCGGGTTAGCTGTTAACAATGGTGATAGCTAGACAATATGTTGAAGGTGTTAGGCCCCTGTGTTCTCTGTCTATGACCTGATGTTTAGATTGATTCTAATCTAAAAAAAGGTGAGATAACCGAGTTTTACATAAATTCATGCAGCTTTTGAGCTCAGAGTTCTACATGAATGTATGCAGTTTTTGAGCAAAGTGCAATGTAACTCTGCCCTAGATAGTTCAAAATTTACCCTTTACAAGTTCTATCCCAATTGGTGATCCAATGCAATAGATAGGTTTGTCTAAAACTACTGATCAGCTATAATCTAACTGAATAGCAAAAAAGAATAGAGGGATAAATGTCCGAATTAATCCATTTCTTGGGAGACCCTGGTAGCTTCCTGATGCCACAGTCTCATTCTCTCTTTCTTGAATCTCAGCAGCAGAATTAACTAATCAGCAGTGACATTTCTTTATCAATCTGTTCTAAGATTTTATCACACCACCTCTGAAGTGGCACCTTTGAACCCAGACTCCTGGTGTAGAGGTACGGACTCTAGCACTGCACAAGAGCCCCTACTAATCAGCATTGAAACTGTAAATTCAGGTCACTTATATGTAGGGCAGGTGGAGCCCCACTAGCCAGAAAGGGAGAAAAGAAAATTGCCAAATGGAACAACAGTTAATTATTTCAAGGCAACCAAGCCAACATGTTTAAACATTTCTGTGGCACAATTATAATGAAACTTATTTTCAATGCAAAAAGAAAACACTGCAAATTCAGCTTTTACCCTCTCTGCCGCCAAAATAAATAAAGTGAACTAGTTGGGAATGGGGTGGAAGAAAGAAATGCTCCAGATGTGGTTTTCTTTGCTCACTTTCATGACTAGCTTCATCTGCTGCAAACTAAAATGCAAGTTAGTCAGATATTTATCTTAGTACCCACTTTTTTGTTCAACATTTTGAGTATGCTCAACTGTATTTTGCTTTCCTTCCACAAACTGCTAGATCAAGCATCAGAGCTGGAAATGTGTTGCTGGAAAAGCGCAGCAGGTCAGGCAGCATCCAGGGAACAGGAGAATCGACGTTTCGGGCATAAGCCCGAAAGCTTCCTGAAGAAGGGCTTATGCCCGAAACGTCGATTCTCCTGTTCCCTGGATGCTGCCTGACCTGCTGCGCTTTTCCAGCAACACATTTCCAGCTCTGATCTCCAGCATCTGCAGACCTCACTTTCTCCTCCAAACAGATCAAGCATCATCCCATTTTGAAAATCTGCCCAAAGAACTAAATTTAAAACTGCATAAAACTAAGCCCAATCTACAAGGCAACAAAATAACGAAACCGAAATAGCACTGCCACAAGAGAAATCAGACAAGTCCTCAATTAAATGATCAGAACTAAGATTCCACAAATGTGTACCTGACAACATTACTAAAATAAAGAAGCTTTGACATCTCACAACTGAACAAGTTTGCTAAATAACGTGTCATAGAATCGTAGAATCCAGATTGTGGAAGCAAGCCAAGGCTGTACAGGACACTGGTTCGGCCACTGTTGGAATATTGCATGCAATTCTGGTCTCCTTCCTATCAGAAAGATGTTGTGAAACTTGAAAGGGTTCAGAAGAGATTTACAAGCATATTGCCAGGGTTGGAGGATCTGAGCTGCAGGGAGATGCTGAACAGGATGGGGCTGTTTTCCCTGGAGCGTCGGAGGCTGAGGGGTGACCTTATAGAGGTTTACAAAATTATGAGGGGCATGGATAGGATAAATAGACAAAGTCTTTTCCCTGGGGTCAGGGAGTCCAGAACTAGAGGGCATAGGTTTAGGGTGAGAGGGGAAAGATATAAACGAGACCTAAGGGGCAACTTTTTCATGCAGAGGATGGTACGTGTATGGAATGAGCTGCCAGAGGATGTGGTGGAGGCTCGTACAATTGCAACATTTAAGAGGCATTTAGATGTGTACATGAATAGGAAGGGTGGGACTAGATTGGGTTGGGATATCTGGTCGGCATGGACGGGTTGGACCGAAGGGTCTGTTTCCATGCTGTACATCTCTATGACTCTATTTGATCCATCAAGTCCACATCAACCCTCCCAAGAGCATCCCATCCCCTACACTATCTCTGTCACCCTGCATTTCCCATGCTAATCCACTGAGCCTACACATCCTAGACATTATGGGTAACTTGGCATGACCAACCCACCTAACCTGCATATCGCTGGAGTGTGGGAGGAAACTGGAGCATCCAGAAGAAACCCACGCAGGGACAGGGAGAATATGCAAACTCCACACAGACAGTTACCCGAGACAGAACCTGGGTCCTTCATACTGTGAAGCAGCAGTGCTCACCACTAAGTTGCCCTATTCTATCCAAATGGTAATTAGATTAAAATGTAAGAAAAGATAGGTAAGTTTGATGAAATACCAGTGGATACAAAGAACTATAGCAATCACGTATACCCTCTGGCAATTTGAGTAAGAGATATTACTACTAAGTGACCTTTTCTTCACTGCTCAACGAAGCAGTGAATTCAGAAGTTTCAATTACTTAGCTCTGCATGCAAAAAGAGATACCAAGTAATTAAGTTCAGTCTTCTGTGATGCAATTCACAGATCATACCACAGCTTTGGTCAGAAATGGAATTTAATAAATCACAGTTGATTTCAGACAACTGCATTTGGCTGGGTTATGAGCATCCTTACAATGAATTGCACAGAATAAGGTAAGAGTATCTACTCAAAATATTACCAAAGAATAAATTGGATAACTTTCAGCATCTGCAAAAGTTGAACAATGAAATCATGAACTGCTGTTCAGGTTGTCTACTCTCCTTAAAGGTTTGTTGATCATTAAGGAGTTGAAGACCCATGTCCTTCAATCAGTGCCCCGAAATCTCTAAATACTTCTTTATCTGTAGTGCCATGCATTTCATTTTGTAAAGTTACTTTCAATTTCATCATTTGTTACAATGGAAACAAATCCATTTTTACCATTAAATTTCACGAAAACTGAAGTTTACAATATTGTTTTAATTTTGATCCATTGGAATTCACAGCCTTGAAGGTCGAGAAAAGGTAGCTCTTAAGCTCCCACTGCTCCATTAGAACATAAATCCTTATCATATTGCCAACTGTTTAGATCAGAAATTTGAAATTTCGGCAAACTAATGCAAACGTTCACTTAAACCTTGCACAGTGTGGAATCAAATGGTATATCCAAGAGATACACAAAAAAAATTGTACACAAGTTCAAATAACTATAGTTAGCATTACTTAAATCTGCTCACTCCTTTGTTTCCTCTTCTACCTCCCACCCTGTTACATTAAAACATTGTGTTCTTCACACAATTTAATCTGTTGCTATGTTTATTTATTCTTCATGGAATTTTACTCATTATATCCTTCAACCTTCCCTTGCTCATTTGAGATTAAACCTTTAGGTTAAAAACTTTAAGAAACTTTGCTTAAAAACCATACTTAAAGCCAAATTCAACTTCTCAAAAACTGTACCAGGAAGGCTACACTGTGCATATCTGACCAGACCACTAGAACCCATTCACACCACTACTCCTGCTAAATAAGAAAGTAAAGCACCCAGTATTGATTTGACTCACAAGCCATACCATATGGTCTGTTGAGTTTCCCAGCCTATTACAGGAATAAAAGTATGATCAACAACCCACATTGCACACGGAACAACCCAGCTATAAGAGAGAGAAACATGCTTCACCTCAGTTAAAACCGACTTTCTCAGGCCTGTTTTTTTGCGTGACATTTTCTAAAATTATAAATTCACAGATTGAAATCATTGACGAAACTGCTATTTATTGTCCATTCTTAAGCCTATTAATATCTTAGGCTAGAGATATAAAGTATTATTGTTGCCAATAAGTTTTTTTAAAAATTTAACCTACTTTTTCCAATCAACCTGTTCAGAGATGTCCTTACACACGTTTGGAGTAGGTGGGTCTTAAGCACAGGCTTCCTGATCCAGGAATAGGTGTGAAACCATACAACACACGAAAATCTTAATATGGACATTTACGTTCAGCATAGGCAGCTGAATAACAGCATCTTCAAATATGTAGAGCTGTTCAAAGTTCATTTTAGCATATATTTTGTATATGTGGCAACTGGCCAATGGCATATTTATAATCTGATTATGTTTTGTGCTTTGCCTTAATGCACTCAACCGGTTTCAGAAGCTATAACGATAACAAAACACGAACACTAATATGAACTTGTAAATAGCAAAAACATTTTATAGCAATACCGAATCCTTGCATATTATTTTTAAAACAGACAAATCTAAACAATGGGAAGTGATGCAGGCAAAACTTTAAGCAACTACCCCAATTATTTATACTAAAAATCCTGAAGAAAATACAAATGTTTGTGTTGCATGCATCTAGATTTGTTACATTACAAACTATTAAGCCAACTACATTGCAGTTAACTACTTAACTATTAGGATTAAATGATGTTATGAGTTAGCTTGCAAGAAAACTGCCAAAAACTATAAAACCAAGCTTTTTGCCATTAATACTCCTTCTCAAATTTAATATTCTACTTATTAGTACAAACGCATAAGAAAGTGATATTCTGTTCCAATTTTCCCAGTCAAGGTTTCTCTTATGTTCCAAATTGGTATCCAGAGTATACATGAAAGCATAAGTGATAGAAAACATGGAGAGAACAGAAAGAAAGCATTCATATCACGTTTCAAGTTCTGCTGCAAAATATTTTCTAGCAAGTCAGTCATTTGTAATTCTACCCCATTAATGCAAGCCTGCCTTTCTTTGGTATCGGCATTGTCCAAACAGCTGAGGTTAAAGCAGCACGTAAATTAATGGCCAGGAGTTATTTTTTCATTAGATGTGGCCAAGGAAAGAATGTTAAACAAACCATCAACAATGGCCTCTCATCTGGTTATAAGAAAGGTGACACTACTGAAAATGCAGCACTCCTTCAGCTCTAGTCACATCAATCCAAATTATGTTCTCAGTCCTATATGTGTGGCTTGAACTTGCAACCTCTGACTTAATCATGAGTGCTTCCATTGAGCAAAACTGAATGCTCATATGCACATAAATGTTCCTGCAATTTCTGCACCAGGATAAATATCCAGGTTTGCTAAACACACTTTGGGAACCATTACGAAGGCTGTGACTAAGCGTCGGAACCAATTAGCTAGTCAACAGGTGAAACACAAAATTCAAAAAACTTAAAAGACATTATTTCTCAAAAGGTAGCAGCAGGGAAAAAATGGCAACATTTTAAACAGTGTAGAAAAAGGCAATACAGCCTTGGTGCACATATATAGGGAACATTTAGCAATCAAGAGATATTATGTTTTAATTGCACAGAATCTTAAGCTATTGTTGTGTCAAGTCTGGATAACTGGGCGGCATGGTGGCACAGTGGTTAGCACTGCTGCCTCACAGCGTCAGAGACCCGGGTTCAATTCCCGCCTCAGGCGACTGACTGTGTGGAGTTTGCACATTCTCCCCGTGTCTGCGTGGGTTTCCTCCGGGTGCTCCGGTTTCCTCCCACAATCCAAAAGATGTGCAGGTCAGGTGAATTGGCCATGCTAAATTGCCCATAGTGTTAGGTAAGGGGTAAATGTAGGGGTATGGGTGGGTTGCGCTTCGGCGGGGCGGTGTGGACTTGTTGGGCCGAAAGGCCTGTTTCCACACTGTAAGTAATCTAATCTAAACTGATTATAGAATGATTTGGAGATGCCGGTGTTGGACTGGGGTATACAAAGTTAAAAATCACACAACACCAGGTTATAGTCCAACAGGTTTCACACTAGCTTTCGGAGCGACGCTCCTTCATCAGGTGATCGCTCCTTCATCAGGTGACAATCACTTGATGAAGGAACGTCACTCCGAAAGCTAGTGTGCTTCCAACTAAACCTGTTGGACTATAACCTGGTGTTGTGTGATTTTTAACTGATTATAGAATGATTGTGAAGAGGAGAATTTGCTAGTTGCTTGGAAGAGAGAATAAAATGACTTTTGTTTATTGATGACACAGGGATAATAATGCAGGATTTTGGTTGCTTCCCATCATTCTTTGAATATAGGCTTTCAAACAAATTCAGCAAGATAAATTTTTGCCTGTTGTTGCCCTGAGACAGAAGTGGGACATCTTTACTGCTTGCCTCAACTAACCCTGAAATAATTTCCACATCCTTACTTTAGAAAGTTTCTACTACATTATTCTAAATTTCTTACATGCAATTCTTATTAGTCTATTATTTTTGATCCAACCCTTGACAATGATTTAAAACAGCCTATACTTTCAAAATTATAAAACATTTCTCTCGTATAACCTCATGATGGCAATTGTCGCAATGAAAAAGACCTAATTTTTAATTATTTCTTCATATTTGTAATTTGTTATATCGGGCAGCATCGTAGGGAATGTTTTCTTAAGCGCCAATACTTTCCAGAAGTGTGGAGTCCAATACTGCAAACAATCTCTAAGAAGAAATTTTAAGTTTAAAATATGTTCATCAGTCAATGCAAGGTGCACAGTGGCAAAATATTATTGCAAAATATGAATCTTCAATCAACTTTTACTTTGGAATTTAGAAAAAATTTCCTGAGACATTTTCAGAAAGCATGTTGAATGATGTGGATGGTACTGCCACACAGTGGCTACATTGTCCAATTACATGCTGAAACTGCCCATGGGAGATGGTCAATCATAAATCTGTATTTATAGTGTGATCGTCTTGCATACAGCCCTCATGCCAAGGGTCTGTAGTGTGGTAGAAGTATTCTTGTCTTTAGATCACAAGATTCAGGTTCAAGTCCCACATGCCTTGAATATGTCTGAGCAGGCTGATTACAATAATGTAAGTACATCCATCAAGCCACAGTCCAGTCCAGCCAAAGCCTTCCATCCATTCCATTATTAACATAATGTCAAAGCAACAAACCAGTGAATACTCATTTTTGTTTCAGATTTTTAAATTAGAAAAGATTTTCTAACAGATGGCATTCATCACATGTACAATTGAATTCTCATTAAGAGTGGGACATATATTCACCTAAAACCTACACCTCCGACTCTTGCTGTCTCTCTTAACGTGCAAACGTTCTGCCTCACTACATTGGGCGCACAGGCAGATACTAACAGGTACAAGGAAAATCAACACCAGACAGCTCACTAAGTCAGCGCTGAATATAGTGACAAGAAAGAAAGGTAACAAACTAGTTCACTCATTTGAATGTTATTTGTAAATCTACACTTTTTTGATGTTTGGAATTTGAATCTCTTTTTCCATTGTCTTTTCGTAATACTACCTCCTGAGAGAACTGAAATATTGCCCTTCAGGCAAATTTTTAGGAATTCCTAATGTTCTTAAGAGGTTGATCAAAAACACACAAGTACTAAGTTTTCCTGACTGCTGTTTCTCTTTCCCTGCCATTGGAACAAGAATAATATGCCAGAAGAAGGATTTTTGGATAAGTAATTTCACGACCATATCTAAAGGTCACATCTCATTAACATCTGGGATACAATACGGACTAATTGGCACAAATAATCCATTTCTCTATTACAAATTCTAGACGATTCCCCCAGCACTTCTATTAAAACCACTATCCTGTGTTTTGAGGTGAAAGTTTCTACTATTCAGAACAGAGGTATTTAAATATAATGCTATCACCGAAATCTGAACTCTTCTTTCATACACTCAGGGATGCATTAACTTACAGGGTCATCTCCAATGGTAAGAGAGCTGCTGAGGCAATACATGCATCATTTATGGCTTTACAAGTATCAGGCTCACCACAAAAGAAATTCTCACAGGTGTTTCCAATCACAATTATATTACATGAACAATCGCTGTCAAAGTTCTGCTCAGAACTGTTAATGTTTAAGAAGAAATCTGAACATCCAATAATTAATCAACAGAACCAGGTTTCATTGCTTTTAAACTAATTGTTTAATTCTTGAAATAAAAAGGAAAACCAATAATTCAGCAAAAATCCTTACAAGCTAAATTGTTATCATCTCTTTTAAACATTTTACTTTCATCTGTATGCTCTATAAACTGAAAAAGTTCCCACATCCTCCAAAATTTTTAAGGTTCATTCAATTTTATGGGAAGTAAGCCATGGGCCTTCATAAATTACTTTCGTACTCCAGCCAATCTCTCAGATAAGATTCCATAGGGCCCTTCCATTCGCTTTTAGCTACACAACCATTAATCTCTTCTTTATCAACCTAATGACTGTGGAATCCTCAGATCCTGGATGCCAGCAGATATTCGGCTGTCTTCCCATGGCTGCCAAGCTAAGTCTATTCTGCTAAAGTTCTACGAGGACAACTATAAATATGCTCCATTAGCAGCAAATCAGAACAGACTTGCAGCTACCTTTTCCTTACTAATTTCAAATGGACCTGCTTGCTTCCATCTGTAAATACAGAGGTAAATGATACTAAAATTTGCATCCTAATCACTATTGATTTGGCGACATGATACACTGATTCAATCAAATGGATATTAATTTTATCTTCAACACATTTGATTCTGTTATCCAGATGATTAATTTGTATTTGTAACGGAGTTTACAATTGCTAGCTTTTAGCTTCCTTTGCAGAAACAACAATATAGACACTCCAGCTCTACCCAGTGGTTTAGAAAGGAAGCATCTCCATTTTCAAAGCAACTTCTCATGATCAACTCTGGCCTTGAAAATACAGGGGAACCTCGATTATCCGAATACCAATTATCCGAAAATCGGATTATCCGAAGGAGATCTCGAGGTCCCGACAGAAACATTAGAGCAAAGATGTGTTTCCAACAGTGATCACATCTTTTGTTTACAGTGATTAAACAGGCACTGTCTCTAAATGACTCACTGCCCGCCCTCTCTCTCTCCCCACACTTTCCCTGGAGTTCTATAGAGGGGTGTACCCTAACACCTCCCCCCCTCCCACTTCCCAGGAATAATCTCTCCAACAGGGCAAACGTGGAACCTGTCTAAAATTTGCAGTTAAAAAGTTGTGGGGGGGAAGACTGTGGCTGTGGCTGTGTCTGCACGCTATTTGGAGACTTACCCCACAGAGGCAGGTGCAGCAGCAGCAGCAGTCTTATTGTTGGTGTGCAGTCCGGATGCCCCGGAGTGGGGCCGGAGGGTGGCTGTGTTGGGGGCGGGGGATCACGCACACTGTGTGCTGCTGCAGTCTCCTGAACCTGGAGCAGGCTTTAAAAACTCCGAGCCCCAGAGGAAAGGCATTTAATCGATTTTCCGAATAATCGATTATCCGAACAAAATACTGCTCGCCCATCACGTTCGGATAATTGAGTTTCCACTGTATATACCTATTTGCTTTTCACTATAATGAATTCCAAGCTTGTCTGAATAGCCTTTACCTCAGGATCACTTACTAGTTTCTTAACTGAATAACCTCATTTCATCGAGTCAAAATTTTAAGTGCTAAAATTAAGCATTATGTTCTTAAATCAAATGAATGAATATTCAAAGCACCTTTAAGAAACAGTTGGTAGTGGGACATAGGTCATGTTTTCCTATTTCGCATCAGGTTCCATGAATATTTGTGGAAGTACAAATGGCATAAATACACTTGCTGCTGAACATGCTTGTCACTGAGGAAAATTACAGCTCTAGATGGCAAAGCAAGAAATCTGTAGACTTTCTAAAGGCACAGTTTTATCATCATTATTCAATGGCATTGAAACATAAGGACAAGTTTGGTAAACAAATTCTTATATTTTTTTTTATATTGCTAAAAAGAAGCACACTTTTTAAAAATGAAACAGTACAGGGATTGCTTCTGTACTGCAGTATGAAACAAGACAATGCGAATTAAAACAAAGATAATCGTACAGCCCACTTTTTATTAACTGGCACCTACGGGTGTGGCAGTTGACCAAATATTGTAGATAATCAAGACGTACATATGACTCCAGTAAACCCTAACCAAGCAAAGCTTCGAGACATCAACATCCTTCAAAAGATCTATATTAAAAAAATCAACTCTCCCAGTTACCAAACAAAAACACACAGTAAGTAATAAAAATGTAATATGGGGTTATACACATTTACACTTTATTTACAGCATAAATACTCGGACATCACAGTAAATCGCAGTATTTCAAGTTTTCTTTTGCCAGTTGATCAAGAGTACTGGTTGATAAAGTGTTAGTTAAAACAAAGTTTGCTGTATAAACCTACAGGAATTTCCACAATTGCCCATGAGTCATGAATCCCAACACATCACGCTATTCAAATCAAGACAGGTTTAGTTGAATTAATTACTTGAAGACACTTTGAACAGCCTTACATCATACGTTCTCAAGCACAAAGTACCCATTCACAAATTCATTGAAAATGTTATCAATAATTACAACTTAAAATCAAAAAACAAAGCATATTCTCTAAAAACTGGCTGGTTTTGTTTAATAACCAGAAATCTGAGAAAAAATTAATGAGATGAGCAAAAGAGAGAGAGTTATAAAATTATCACTGGTATAATGATGTTCTTTCTTGGATGACTGTTTTCCAAGTCTGCTTCTTTTCATCATAAACGCACTTTGTGGATAAGTGGAAAAAAAGAACAACTCCAAAAATATTTACATTATTTTCAAATGACAAATTTAACAGTTGTCTTAGAAAAAATTCAAAACTTACAAAACACTCGAAATAAACACTACTTAACTCATTTTAGAATACTTTGATTTTAACATAGCGTCGAGAAATGTGGTATTCCTTTACAATAACTTTAGCAGTTTTTCAAATGTATATGTGATCCAATTAACTCTAGAACAATGCTTGCCAAAATATTTTTGCATAATCCAGCCCGTGCTAACATAAAAAGTGTAACACATTCTTCACATCAACTGAGACAGTCAATGCCAGGTGGCTATTCGACCATTAAATATCATAATTAAATGCAAGTCACGTCCTACCCATGCACATTCAACTAGAAGCTACAGTATACAGCAATCAGAAGAAGGAATCTGGCCTATTTCTGTTCTCAAGCTCAAGAATGTTGTAGTTAGTTACAGCAGCATTCCTAAAATCAATTGACTCAAAACTGGGCATAAAATTGGAAATTTTCCTGGCCTGCGAGACTCAGTTTTACAACAGTGGCTTGATAATTATATTTGTATCATGAAGAACTCCTACAAAAGCAGAAATAAATATCATTGTAATTTGTTAGTGGCACATTCATGGCAAAACTCACAGTATGGTGGAATGATAAGAACATCAGATCACAATGTTATTAACATGCTCAATCTAAATATTCCCTTTGCAATCACAAAATCAAACTGCAAATGAAGAAAACACATGGATAATGGTCATTCAGCAGCACAGAACTTGAGTAGTGTTGAAAAGAGGCATCATAAAAATATTTTTCATCTTTCACTTATCAGACCAGATCCAGGAATATTAAATTTGAAAGCAATTTATAATGAAAGGAAAACAGAAATTGCTGGAACAACTCAGCAAGTTTGGCAGCATCTGTGGAGAGAAAAACAGTCAAATGCTAACTTTGTTTCTCTCTCCACAGCTGCTTCCAGATCTGCTGGGTTGTTCCAAAAATTTCTGTTTTTGTTTCAGATTTCAAGCAGCCACAGGTTTTTTCTTTATTAGCAGTTTATACTGCATGAGTAAGGTGGTGCTTTGAGTGAGATGTTAAACCAAGGTTTCAGCTGCTTGTAAACATTTAGAGATTTCAAGGTATTATGTGAAAGCAACTAAGGAAGTTCTCCTCCACCTCCTAAGCAACATTTATCCACCAAGTAGTAGCAAAATTAGACTGATCATCTATCTTTGCAGTTTTGTGGGTCTATGCTGTGCACAAACTTGGGTACCAAGTTGTCTGTTCCCTACACAAATAATAAATCACCAACTCTGAAATCCTGAGGGTTTAAATAAAAAAATCCAGATAGTTGTGCTTATTGCTCAAACTAACTTCTGATAATTAGCAATGGGCAAGCATACACGTTAATGATTTCAAGAAAAAAAGATCTGAATCTAAATTCTGAATTATTAAAAGGTCAATCTCTATACAGAGATCCTGTTAGCTTGCTAATTTTCTACACAATTTTTAATCAACTTTTGAAAATATAAATTTCCAAGTCCATCTTTAAAATGGAAACACCCAACAGAAACTCAACAAATTGAATTATACTGTCCAACTACTATCTCAGTGTCGCTTCTCCATCACTTGCATTCTCAAAATATCGACTCAAGCTTCAATCTGAATTTCAAATAAACAGTGGCCACAAACTGTACTGAATTGCTAGTGATGTGTTTTATTCTATTATTTTCAATACTCTTCCATAGGATTTGATTATCTAAGACTGTTTAACCATATGGCTACCTACCTATTTTGTGAACCCTTAACAATGCTTGCTCTGACCCTGCTTGTACCCTTACAATATTAATACTTAACTCGAACTGTTTCACAGATTGATTTTTTTCTTCAGGACTTCTATCAATTGCTAAAATGTGATAGGTTAGCAGCTGATAACAGCCCATGGCCTGACCTCAACATAGCGCCAAAGATGATGGACTATAAGTCAGTGAGAATTATACTTTCATCTGGCACAAAAGTACACCATAAAAGCAGAAAGGAGATGAAGAAACAATCAGAAAAAAATCCAAAGAGGAATCTCAGGGACCTTCATGTCATACATAAGATGGTCAAGCAGTTTCTGTGCACGTGGAATGATTTTGTTTGGGGGGGGAGGCAGGGTCATAAATGAAACAAAAATCAACAGATGAACGAAGGCAAGTTTTTGTACAACAAAGTACTTGGATACCTAAGCTACACTCAGCGAAATGTTGGGATAAGAATATGGTGACCTAGACGTCTGGATAAGCAGTCTAGTTTAGAAACCACCACCTCAGAAAAATAACATTTGCTTTATGAAAGACAAAGAGAAAGATGATCCTGCAGTTGAGAAGGAGAAAACGACTGCTGTGTTAATAACCAAACAGGATGCTTGAAAGATCTCCTGTCTGTCTAAAACAGAAGAATGGATCGGACTCTTAGAGAATTTAACAACAGGGAGATGCCAAGTTGGGCATAGCTGGAGTAGATGGGACTTAGTGGATAATTCTCCAGCCTCTGGGCCAGAAGGTCCTAAAGAACACGGTTGCTGATACAAGCAGGTCAGTATGTACCAATACCAGCCCCCAGTTCAGATAAATGAAAAGATTAATGGCAGGAAAGGGCATCCAGCTGTGAAATTATGTGCCAAATACAAAAAAGGATGGCATGAAGGAATGATCAACAAACAAATGGGATTTGTGAGATACATCTTGACTGCATTAGTTAATGCAAAATAACTGCTCGTTACTTCAGTGTATTAGCTGCATGTTATGTTTGGTCTATGTCGTTACAATGAGGCTTTGAAAGTGTGAAATTCTGTCCATCAGTCCTTTCTGTCTGCTGCTGGGAAAATACACCTTTTTATGAAAAAAAGTTATTACTGTCCACAGGAATCACAGCAGCAGCCAAAGAAAAGTCAAAAAAGTAAGACAAATAAAAATGAAATACTTGCAGTGCTGAAAATCTGAAATAAAAACAAAGTATGGAGAAGTTCGGCAAATTTGGTAACATCTTTGGACCAAGAAACAGTTACCAATGAGTCCAGTATGACTTTTTATTGTAACTGAAAGGAGTTGGAAAATTATAGCGATTCTTTGATGCTGAATGATGCGCCAGAAAAGGACTTGGTTTTTTTTTGCTCTATATTTCCACCTCAATAAATTTCAGATACTACATGACGCGGAACTTTCCTTTCACCGCCAGTACCCTCCATGTCCATTTCTTTGGGCAGGAGTCCTCTCCCGCCCATCTTCATTACTCCCCTCTTCACCTGGACTCCTGCTTTCAAGTCTTTGAGTTGCACTTTATGTCTTCAAGAACTGCCAATGTTACACCAACTGCCTTAATTTCTGTGGTCACCTCACCCACTCTAATATTAGATTCACTACAGTGTGGAAACAGGGCCTTCGGCCCAAAAGTCCACACCGACCCTTTGAAGAGTAACCCACCCAGACCCATTTCCCTTTGACTAATGCACCTAACGTTATAGGCAATTTAACATGGCCGATTCACCTGATCTGCACATCTTTGGACTGTGGGAGGAAATCGGAGCACCCAGAGGAAACCCACACAGACACGGAGAGAATGTGCACGGAGAGAATCCACACAGACAGTCGCCCAAGGCTGGAATCAAACCTGGGAGCCTGGTGCTGTGAGGAAGCAGTGCTAACCACTGAGCCACCATGCTCTTTCACTCTCTCTCTCTGAACTGCTGCACGTTCTCTCGAGTCTAAGCCTGACTTTGTTATCAAACTCGGTCCAGACTGTTGTTGTCTGGTATGCTGACCATTACCTTACAGGTAGTTCTCAAATACTGTACTTCCTCTGATCTTCCCTGCATCTTCAGCCCACTTCAGAACACCAAATGGTTATTTCTAGGACTGTCACTGGCCCCAATTCCCACCTCATAATCCCCCAACATCTCACAGCTCTTGACTACCTCCATCGCAAAATCCAAAAAGGACTGGTCTGGCAAACACATTATTTCAATCTGTTCTGGCCCCACGTGAACTTATTTCTCCCAAACGTGATTCAAATTTCAAGCCCCACCATGTCCCTAGTCCCATCCAGTCTCTTTCCATTTACATTTGTGATTCTTCTGACACTTTACATGGGTTAAATCCATCTTCCTCCTCTCATCCAGATTTGGAATGTTCATTAATTTTGCTTCCAATTTCCATCTTTCTCACCTTCACCTGGTCCATCTCCAACTCTTCCCTTCCTTGACATCATTGTTTCCATTTCTGGAGATTGCCTATCCACTAATATGCACCACAAACTCACCAACTCCTACTGTTACCTTGACTCACAAGCTATTTCTGGCAAGGATTCCATTCCATTTACTCAGTTTTCCCATCTTTGTCATATCAGTTCCAATGATGCCACCTTTCAATGGGGTACCTGTGGCATGTCCTCCTCTTAATTCAAGTGTGAATTACCCCTCAGCATGGTCAACAGGACACTCCACCATGTTTGACATCTCTCACCTCTCCCAAAATAATAGGCTTTCACGTCATTTTCCAGTCCACAGTTTCTGCATTCAAAAGTTCATCTTGCACCATTTCTGCCACCTCCAGCCATCAAATAAAAATGAATCTTCGCCTTCCCTTCACTGCCAGCATCCTGCAGGAATCATTCCCTCCAATGACACCACTCTTCCATCACTCCTAACACCCCCTAATAGCCGCATGCTATCTGCCGATGAAATTGCAGAAGTTACAACATCTGCCCATTCATGTCTTCACCATCCAAGACCCAAAATACACCTTCCAAGTGAAGCAGCTTTTTACTTGTACTTCTTTCAATCTAGTGTACTGCATTTGCTGCTGTATTTGTGTTTTCTTTCTGCAGGCGATAACCCGACTTTCTAGTTGCTTGTCATTTCAATAACCACCTTGGTCATATGCTAACATTTCCATTCTTGGCTGGCTACAGCATTCCAACAAAGCTCAATATTAGCTTGAGGCACAACAACTCATTTTCCACTAAGGCATTTTACAGCCTCAATAACTCAAAATTAGAGTTCCCCACCTTCAGAGTGTAACCTCTGTACTCCAATTCTTTTCTTTCAACCCCACCACCCCATGTCTTGTTGGTTTTCATTCTCATCATGGTGGACTTATTTTCTCCTTTTCATAGTTAACACATGGAACTACTCTACATACCTATCACTCCTTTACCATTGTCACCTCTGTCATTGTTATTTTGAGCATGATCACCATCTGTCACATTTGTTCTTTCTTTCCCTCTGTCACTAGTATAAAAAAAGTTTCCAACTCCTTCCAGTTCTGAAAAGTCCCATCCTGGACTCGAAATGTGAACTTTGCTTCTCCCTCCACAGATGTTCCCAGATCTGCAGTTTCATCAGCATGCTCTGTTGAGGAAAAGTCAGATAACAATACCAAAACCTTAATTAAGGTTGGAATTAAAATAATGCAAAATTAGACACCAATCGCATCATTAAGAATTGGGAAATTATGGGGAAATTAGTTGAACAACAGAGTCAAGAAAATTGTGACAATCAAAAATGCATCCAAATAACATGGTCAAATGCAAATTGCAGACTAACAGAAGCAATGGTTCCACTACATATATTCTCCTAAGAGCAATCCCACATCCCAGCACTCTGTCCAGTTTTGTATTTCAATTTCAAAAATATTATCTATTTTCCTCACAAATTATGTTATAAACTCTACCTTCACCATTTTTAATGACAAAGCAATTTAGGCTGTAACAACTTTCTGCATACGATGTCTCATGTGTTGTCTCCCCCATCACAATGAAGACATTAAAGCGATCGCCACAAACTACATCCCCATAGCATTGATAATTTTTTTAATAACGAAGTACCTAAAATTGTATGCTCTACTCTAACAAATGTTCAACATTTATATACCCAGTACATACTTTCATAATTTGCACATCCTGGAGCCTCCAATTTGTAAAATCCAACATTTGTTGACCTTTAAAATGATTTTATCTACTTGCACTCTCACAGACATAGCTCCTAAGTCTCTGTATTAATCATATCCTTTGGTTTTGCTGTTGAATGCACACTCCCATCCTTTGTTCTTCCACAAAATGCAATACCACACGTGCTCACATTAAATTGCCATTTGTCATCCTTAAAAGCCCTCCTCTATTTATCTAAACTCCTTAATTACACATTAGTAAACTTTTAAAAACCACACTCTCTAAGCTCAAATCACTTGCACACATCAAGAACAAGCATAGATTCAGCTGACTTCCATCGTACACTACTTCCAACTCTCATAACCATGTAATATCCAAATACTATAAACCAACTTTTGATCCATGCTGCTACATCTCCTCATATATGGGACTGAACTTTTTGCAGAAGTCTTGACACATTAACAAATGCCTTCTGAATATCCATTTACACTACAACCTTATCTGTGTTTTTTTTAAACCAAACAACTCAATAAAAATCTCAACATGAGCAAATCTATACTGCTTTCCATTACATTTTTAAATATTCACTAACTTTATCTTGAATTTAGATTCTAAGAATTTGCTCCCAGTTTCATATCACAATTTGTATATCCAATAAAAAAAATCCAACCAATGCCCACATGACTTTCAAACTCTATGTCAACATGTTATTTAAGCTTATCCATCTTTTGTTCTGTTGATTACTTCCATTTTTTAAAAAAATAGTTGTCTCTAACAATTGTCCCAAATACTGCTCAAAGCCTTCTCATTTCTACTGTCAGTTATTTTGGACATGTTTATTGAAGTTCTCATCGGACTGTCATTTTGAAGCTCTCATATTACCATTATCTGCAAGAACTGAATATTTTCTTATCTCATGTTTCTCATCCACATTATACTTTGTATATTTCTTATGATTATTTGTTTGCCATAAGTTGATCGCATTGCTGTTTGCATCACTACTTATCGACAAAACTCAATTCTTGAATATTGCCAATTTTCACTTCACTGGAATATTCACAGAATCCAAGAGTACAAAAGAGACCCTTTTAGCCCATTGAGTCTGTACCATCAAAAATACACTACTACCAACAATAATCCCATAATCTTGAATGTGATGGCACTTCGGATATTCAGCCAAATAAATTTTAAAAGTTGAGGTTACATGACTCAACTACCCTCCCAGGCAGTATATTCCAGAATCTCACCACTCTCTGGGTGTATACCTTTTCCTCAAATTCCGTCTGAAGCTCCTGGCTTTCAATTTAAAATTATGAATTCCTTGTTGCTGACCAGTCTTATGGAGTGGTGTTCAGAACTGCAGACATACTGCAGCTCTAGCCTAATCAAATTTCTGTACAGCTCCAATATCGCCTTGTTCCTAAAACGTATGCCTCGATTGATAAAGGCTAGTGCCCCAATGGCTTCTTAACTATCATATTAACCTATGGACAAGGATCCCAATACCATGTTGTCTGAATTTCCTAGTAGTCTGCTACTCTGAGTACTCCTTGTTTATTCTTTTTTCCAAAGTGCATCACCTCACATTTATCACGGTTAAATTCCATCTGGCAATGATCTGCCCAATCTGTTTATATCTTACTGCAACCTAACACCTTCTTCTTCATTGTCAATCACCAGCCAATTTGTGCGTCATCTGCAAGCTTACTTATCATTCCCCCCACCCAACATTTTCATCTACATCATTTATCAATATCACAAATAATAAGAGACCCAGCACTGATCTGCATGGTACGCCACTGCACAATGGGCTTCAGTCACACAAACAGACTTCTACCACCACTCTGTCCTATGCCACTGAGCCAATTTTGGATCCAATTTGGCAAGTTATCTTTGACTCCCCATAAGCTATTACCTTCTTTATCAGCTTCCCACATGAGACATTGTCAAAGGCCTTGCTGAAAACCATAAACTATTATTTTATATTCTATCCATTTACTAGTGTCCTAATTTTGTTTACCAACTTTCTATTTGAGTTAATTTGGGCCACATTCCTTTTTCAGTCAAGAGGGCTCAGTTTTTACTTAGTAACCTTTTTTTCTGAAATTGTTCTCCTACAATCATCAGTTATTCTCCCTACTTTGGTCCCTTGAAAAGAAATCAATTGAACTTGAAACATGCTGAGCTAAGCAGAAACCAAAAGCCATTTGGGAAAGTATTCCCCAATTGCATTGTCATTATTCCAGTCTCTCTTAGGATAGATTAAAATCATCCACTGTTGTCCATTTATTCTTTGATCTCCCTAAACTATTTGCAGTTTGCCCTCATCTTCACTTTGGTGTTTTTTTTAAAATGCAAAATAAGATGTAAAATGTATACTCCTATGCTTAACTCTATCCATAAGCAGATTTCATCCCTCGCACTTTCCTTACTTTCTAGTACACTCATAGCATTCTTTAATAACAATCCAATCTCAACCTCTATTTCCAGTACTATTAGAGCAAACAATACTCAGTTCACATACAATGAGACTATGCTTGGGAAATGTCATTCTTGCAAGATGTTTTGCAGAGCAAGGGAAAGAGTTATAGTCATAGAGATGTACAGCATGGAAACAGACCCTTCGGTCCAACCCATCCATGCCGACCAGATATCCCAACCTAATCTAGTCCCAGCTGCCAGCACCCAGCCCATATCCCTCCAAACCCTTCCTATTCATATACCCATCCAAATGCCTTTTAAATGTTGCAATTGTACCAGCCTCCACCACTTCCTCTGGCAGTTCATTCCATACACCTACCACCCTCTGCATGAAAATGTTGCCCCTTAGGTCTCTTTTATATCTTTCCCCTCTCACCCTAAACCTATGCCCTCTAGTTCTGGACTCCCCGACCCCAGGGAAAAGACTTGGTCTATTTATCCTATCCACGCCCCTCATAATTTTATAAACCTCTATAAGGTCACCCCCTCAGCCTCCAACGCTCCAGGGAAAACGGCCCCAGCCTGTTCAGCCTCTCCCTATAACTCAAATCCCCAACCTTGGCAACATCCTTGTAAATCTTTTCTGAACCGTTTCAAGTTTCACAACATCTTTCCGATAGGCAGAAGACCAGAATTGCACGCAATATTCCAACAGTGGCCTGACCAATGTCCTGTAGAGTCGCAACATGACCTCCCACCTCCTGTACTCAATGCTCTGACCAATAAAGGAAAGCATACCAAACACCTTCTTCACTATCCTATCTACCTGCGACTCCACTTTCAAGGAGCTATGAACCTGCACTCCAAGGTCTCTTTGTTCAGCAACACACCCTAGGACCTTACCATTAAGTGTATAAGTCTAAGATTTGCTTTCCCAAAATGCAGCACCTCACATTTATCTGAATTAAACTCCATCTGACTGATTGAGGAAAGTTGGGAAGCCAAGTCAAACAAAATGAGAAAACTTACTCCATGTGATGCAAAGACACTGATGCAGATCAACAAGTCAACTCAATTCCTGGGAGACACAACAGCCTGGGTTGGGAACACTAGTTGAAAATTTTGATCAGCAAGACATGAGTAACAAATTAATAATAAAAGAGCAAAAGGCATAAACCAAGAAATGAACAGTGGAATCAGGGTGAGTCGGACAAAAATAACAATAACAATAACCATGCATATCACAAGTTGCGACAAAGGTTTACACATTGATAATAATAAATTTAGTGCAGTTGCAATATCCTAATAAAGTCACAACACCTATGAAATCACTGTAAAAATCCAGCTGCAAAGTAATTCTGGGACAATCATTAGATCCAAGACAGTCAATATAACTGATTAAATATAATTAACTCTAAACTCTCAATACATTAAAGTTACAACTTAAGCACTACATATAAATTGTTAAGTATTCACAGCTGGCTAGAAAGTACAGCATAAAAACATTTAGGGGTATTAGCAAGTGACAGGATCCTCCAAAACACACCTGATGCAAGGCAGCGTGCAGTGCCTAAGTTTAGCACAACTCGATTTGAAAGTTGCCGGATGTTTCTGTACGCTTTCAAGGACTCACCTTACATGGGAAAGGGATAGTGGAAGCCACTTTCTCCATGGCCAAGTTTCTGATGCTGGGGGTGAGAGGGCCCCTGCAAGTCGGGCAGCAGGAAAGTTTCTGCCGGCACTGGTTACATACCAGGTGTCCGGCCTGGCACTGCAGGATGGGCGGCAACACATAATCAAAACACACCGGGCACTCGAAGAGGGAAGTGAGTTCGGGCTGAGGCGGGCTGGATCCTCCCGCTGCTGCTGCCGCTGCCGCCGCTGCCGCTGCAGCCGCCACGGCCGCTGCTGCTATGGCTGGATTGCCGCTCCCTCCTCCTCCACCACCACCTCCTCCTCCTCCAGCACCACCACCACCACCTCCTGATCCTGATCCTGATCCTGATCCAGCCGCTGCCGCCGCCACAGCCGCCGCCGCCGTGTGTTTGCCCGCTTTCCCGCCGCCGGCTGACGATGGTCGGCTCATGGCTAACGACACTCCAGCCGTTAATGCATTCAAGAGAGCGGCGAGATCGAATCACTCTCAAAAACACAAGAACAAATCCAAAACAAAAATCCCCTTTCTTAAACAGCGCTGCAGGTCGCACAGCCTCGTCCTTTCCTTGTTATTAACGCCATTATTATTATTATTTCTGAAGGCAGCGTCCCATCTCACGGTCGTGCGTCAACATGGCGACGGCGCCTCACCGTGCAACCGAAACCGGAGGGGGCGGGGCACGGCCCCCCTCTGTTACTACAACCAATCAGAATCACTCTCGCTGAACAACAGTGTCTCTGAATGGCTCGGAATGGTGAAGAGGTGGGCGGCGACGTTTGGAACGGCCCGCCGCGCACAGCCCTCTGGGGGTTGAAGTTCATGAGGAGCAACCTCGCTTTTCATTGGTTCCGGGGACCGACATGAAAGGACTCCAACTCACAGAGTGCATGATGTAATCGCCGCGGCCGCTCCACGTTTTCGACATTGTTGTCATGTGCGATTCTTTGACCCTTTTCTCATTGAAGTGACAGTTGAGGGACTTTGTGGTGCAGTGTAGTGTCCCCTGTTTTAAGTCCCACCTGCTCCAGAGGTGTGACATAATAACTCTAAACAAGTCATGTGTAATATCCATCACTTGAAGTGACGGATGATTAGGTGTTGCTGAATTTTAAGATAACAGATCTTTTGTGGAATAACGATTATAGTATAAAATAATGTAACGATTAAAACTTAAAACTGATTTATTTTGCTAATAGTGTTTAAAATGTCAAAGAATCCTATTATTGTAGTAAATAAACTCCGCACGTAGAGAAAACGTATATGTGAATGTCAGTTATTGGCACAGTTTCAGTCATTTTTTTATTGCCAGTATTTTCTGTTACTTTTTTTCCAACAGTATTGGAGTTTATCCGTGTAAATAATCAGTCATTTGGGGTAAGACTGCAATTTGTTAATCAGATCTGTGTGTACCCTTGCCTCTGATTGTGTATGAACATGAGAGTCAAAGACTATTTTTAAACGAGTAAATGGTTTTTGAGATTAGATCGCTATTTCAGAAATAAGACATTACCAATTAACTGCTTAAACTGAAGTCTTTAAAAAAAATCTTCAAAGGAATTTTCTGGCTTATGTCTGGAGAGAATCTTCATGTTTATTTAATTTGCAATGGTTTGTAGCTGTGTTGTATAAGACGAATGTTGTCCAATGTTTGGCTTTGTTGGAACATTCTGAGAAATCTTGTAGGTTGGAATAAAGGTGTGATGAGTTTTACTAATCATTTTTAAAGAAGCTACACTGAAATTGCTGGCATTGATTGACAGACTCAATGGCCTCTTCTCTAATACAACTCCTATATTTTCAACTATTATAAAGTAATACAGGAGTTCAGTTTATTTGTGTGTGACACCATTATTTTGAAATTTTCAATGTGTTTTTATATCCTCCTTGGCCTCTCTAGCCCTACCATCCTTCAAGATTGTTTCTTCAGTGCTGGCCACCATGTCTTCAGCTGTCCAAGTGTTGAACTCTGTAAATCCCTCCCAATATTTCTTTGCATCTCTACCTGTGTGCTCACTTTTAAGAAGCTCCAAATTACCATCTTTGCCTGATTTCATATCTTTCCACTTGGTTCAATACTAATCTTTTATTTGATAGCACTTGTGAAGCATATTGGAATGTTTTATTAAGTTAAAAAGCAGTATATAAATACCACAGCAACAGCAACTTGTAGATATTCTCCTAATATCACACTAAGGCTGTTTACTGTGTCTTTTCTGCTGAAACTGATTTGAATAAAGGGAGCCCTGGAATCCCACAGCACTGGGGACTGGGCTGTTGAATCAGATAATCTTCGCTATTAGAACTTGTTAGAGTAGACTCATCCTCTGGCTGATATGCTGCTATGTATTAATCATTTCAACCAAAATAGTGACTGAAGTTAACAATAATGATATTGACATTGACATTGATCCATCTCACAGCTCCAGTCAATTTCAAATTCATTATTTCTACTGTAGATCAAGCAGCAGAGACATTGAAGAAATTGCTTCACAGTCTCAGGCTGCTCCTCTATTGGGACACAACTGGTAGTTTCAATGACTACTTTTGATGTACTGCTTTGACACTTGGAGAAAAGATGGATCTTGATCTTTCTACTGTTTATTAACACAGAGTCCAAGGGTTTCATCTCCAGGAACCAGTCTTCATATTGAACATCTTGGCCTCAGCAACAATTATTTCAATTCAGTCACAGAAAATATTTACTTTTTTTTGGAATATACCCTTCAATATCTGCATTAACACTTGGTTTCACATACCTGTCTCAGCAGTTGGTTATTAATACTGATTTCATTACATCTACCTCTGACCTCAAATCCAGTGTTACCCAATATTATTCTGTATTTTCCAGGCAATGTAAAGCATTCGTTCCTTAATCTAGCATTTCTTTATTTGCTTGCATGATCTGTGTCACTGGCTGGGCTGATGAAGGGCTTATGCCCAAAATGTGGATTCTCCTGCTCCTTGGTTGCTGCCTGACCTGCTGTGCTTTTCCAGCACCACACTTTTCGACTCAACATTTATCGCTGGTTCCTAATTGCCATGGATAAGGTGATGATGAGCTACCTTCTTGAACTGCTGCAGTCCTTAAGGTGTAAGAATGCCTACAGTGCTGTTAGGGAAGGAGTTCCAGAATTTTTACCCAGTAAAACTGAATAGTGATATAGTTCAAGATGGTGTGTGGCTTGGAGGGGAACTTGAAGGCTGTGGTGTTCTTATGTATCTGCTTCCATTGTGCTGCCAGGTGGTAGGGGTCATGGGTTTGGAAGATACTGTTGAAAGAGACTGGGTGAGTTTTTGCAGTGTGTCTTCTAAACACTGCTCCCAGTGGTTTAAAGAGGATATTGAAGGTGGCAGATATGATGCCAATCAAACAGACTGCTTTGTTCTGGGTGGTATCAAGCTGCTTGGGTGTTGAACTCATCAGGGCCAGTGGACAGTGCTTTATCACATTCCTGCCTTGTATTTTGAGGATGATGGACAAGCTTTCAGGAGTCAGAAGGTGAATTACTCACTACAGAATTCCCAGCCTCTGACTTCTTCTAGCCACAATATTTATATGACTGGTTCAGTTTAGTTTGTGGTCAATGGTAATTTTAAGGATGTTGACACTGGAGAACTCAGTGGTAATAATGCCATCAAATGTCAATGGGTGATGGTTAGATTCTGTCTTATTGGAGATGATAATTAGCTGGCAGTTGTGTGACATAAATGTTATTTGCCACTTATCAGTTCTATGTAGAACGTTGTCCAGGTTTGCTGAAGTTGAGCACCCCCTTATCAGGAAATTATCCACGTTGTCCTTAATATTTTCAGTCTCTGCTTTTGTCACATTTTTGAGGAAGGAACTTCCAAAGGTGTACAAAACTCTGAGAGAAAAGGAATCACCCCATCTCTGTGTCAAATAGGAAACTGTTTTAGTTTTAAACAATGACTCCTAATTCTAGATTCTTCCACAGCAGGAAACATACTCTCCCCATCTACCCTATCAGGACCACATAGGATCTTATATGTTCCAATCAGGTCACTTCTTGCTCTTCTAAACTCCAACAGAAACAAGCTTAGCCTGTCTAAACTTTCCTCATAAGGTAACCCATCTATTACTGGTATTAATCTAGAGAACTTTCTTTGAATGCTTCTGATGCATTTACATTCTTCCTCGAGTAAGGACACCAGCACTGTAAACAGTACTCCATATGTAGTCTCATCAAAGCCCTGTAAAACTGAAGCATAACTTTCCTAATTTTGTATTCAGTTCCTCCCACACTGAATGATAATATTCCATTGACTTTCCTTATTAATTGCTGTATCTGCATACTAAACTTATGCAATTCACACACGAGGACACCTCGATCTTTCTGCCTCTCATAGCTCTGCAATCTCTCACCATTCCTTTTTATTCCTGCAAAATGTACAATTTCACAATTTCTCATGTTATACTCCCATTTGACAGATTTTTACACACTCACAACTTATCTGCCTTGTTTTACCCTTCTTACATTCATCACAATTTGTCATACCAATTTTTTGTCATCAACAAATTTAGCGACCTTCATCCAAGTCATTCATATAAACTAAAAAATGTTGCAGCCCCAGCACCAATCCCTGTGACACACCACTCATTATATCTAGCCAACTAGAAAAAGACCCATTTATGCCTTCTCTGTTTCCTGTCAGCCAGCCAAGCTTTTATCCATGGCAATATGTATTCCATTGCTTCAAATATTCCTCAGGCAAGGACCCCTGAGTCGTTATGATTCCAAACAGTGTTATAGTACCAGCTGTTATTATTACTGGTCAAATCAGACCACAGACTGAAATCTGGCATGATGGAACTATATTTATTTGTTTTTATTTAACAAGGTTTTCTTTACTTAAACACAAACACACAATGCTGCAGATTTGGTTTTAACAATAAAACAGAAGTTTATGATACAAAAGAAAAACTAAAATACAATAAACCAAGTTATTTACTGTATACACAACACAATTTCAAAGATTTCAAAACTTACAGCACAAATACAATCCCATCTACTCAATCACCATCACTTTACAATCCTCATGCCAGAGAAAGTTCACTTCTCCATCACATCTATAATTCACAGTCTTGAGAGTTTGTTTTGCTTCTTCCTTGATTAATCACACAACTGAGCATAGAAGTTCTCATTTTCAACTTTGAATAACGCCTTCATGGTTCTGACCAAACATTTATCTTCTAGAAGTCTCAAACTAAAATGCTTACACCAAAACTACCTTCCCTTACCATGTCTCCTAAAATACTGGTAGGTTAATCATGAAACACCCATACACACAGATCAAAATTCACAAGCCACTAAGCAAAATCAAATACATGATATTATAATAAATATAAATCACAGATCTTAAATCACAACAGAATAACCTCAAATGTTAATGTTCCTGGGCAAGGAAGGCTGAACTGGTTACCCTTTTTACTTAAGTCCCTCTTTTGGTTGGTCACAACAAAGTTAATTTAAACAGGATTTCTTCCCTTGTGAGTTCCTCTTCCCAATTCAAATATATTTATGCTTTGCTACTAAATTTAAGAAAATATAATAAAATGTGACACACATACATACATTAAAAATGTAAATTGAATGGAAAGGTAATAATTAAAGAGATTTGCAAATCAGTTTCTGGTTTCCATTAAAAGTAGTTGGTGAAACATTGCAGTTAGTAAGTTGGACAATCCTGGTCATGCTGACCTTGGTAATGAAGCAGCTGATTTGAGGATTCTTGGATTTGCAAGTTAGCTGACAGGTTTTTGTCTTTTCTCATTTTCAAGTGATGTTACTGGCATCCAGCATTGAAAGCATGAGAGAATCTCATCTACAGCAGCACAAGAGTATCTAATGTCTGACCTTCACATCACACTAGCTCATTAATATACACTGACCAAGAGTTGCAGCTGGTGTTTAACCCTTTTAATTCTATATCCCTGGAAGAATAGTCCATGACTGTTCACCCTGCTGACATATGATTGTGCAGTGATGCACAGGTAGAATCATATCATCAAGTTCGCTGATGACATGACTATAGTGGGTCTCATCAGGAGGAACAAGGAGTCAGCATGGAGAGAGGAGGTGCAGTGGTTAACAGACTGGTACAGAGCTAACAACCAACCCACTTTGAATGTAGATAAAATAAAGAGATAGTTGTTAACTTCAGGAGGGCACGGAGCAACCAATCTCTGCTGTATTTCGATGGCTTCTCTGTAGAAAACATGAAGAGTACCAAATTGCTTGGCATCCACCTGGTGGAGAATCTCACCTGTACCCTCAACACCAGCTCCATAACCAAGAAAGCCCAGCAGCCTCTCTACTTTCTGCATATACTAGGGAAAGCACACTTCCCACCCACCATCCTCACCATATTTTACAGTGGGCTCATTGAGAGTACCTTGAGCTGCTGCATCACTGCCTCATTCTGGAGTTGCACTATCTTGGATCATAAGACCCTACAATGGATAGTGAGGACAGCTGAGAAGATCATCGGGGTCTCACTCCCTTCCATTGCAGACATTTACACTACACACTGCATCTGAAAGGCTAAGAGCATTGTAAAAGACCCCACATACCCCTCACTCAAACTCTTCTCCCTCCTGCCACCTGGCAAACGATACTGGAGCCATTTGATCTCTCATGGCCAGACTGTGCAACAGTTTCTACCCCCAAGTTATCAGGCTCCTTAACACAGCATAGTCCATCTGAAATTCTTTACAAGACTTCAAATTGCTGCTGGAACAATGTCTATTAATTATCATTCTTTTATTACACTGTAATTTGTGTGTTTTGCACTTCTTATGCTCGTTATACTGCCCTTTGTATGATCGTGTAATTTGTGCTGTCCACGTAACATCTTGGTCCTGGAGAAATGCTCTCTAGTTTTTTTTACACTATCAGTTGTATATGGTAGAAATAACAAATAAAATCTACTCTCTTTCTCTCTCTCTCTCTCTCTCAATAACATAGAAACATGTCTATTGTCCGGGACCTATTGCACAATAATAGATGAAGTCCACCAGGATTCAGTAACTTGTCACCCCACAGCTCAAACAGATTGCTCAGTGCAGCTTTCCTGGTGATTGTAATTTTCTTGAGTTCCACCCTGCCTTTCATTTCCTGGCATAAAGCTATTTCTATGATGTTACTTATATCCTCTCTAGTGGAGACCATTACAAAATATTATTCAATTAATTTACATCTTGTTATTTTCTATTCCCCAGTTTGACTGAATGCTTCCTTCTTTGATTCCTTTTTTAAAAAAAATTCTAGAAGCTCTTGCTATCTGTTTTTATATCTCTAACTAGCTTTCAGTCATACTTTATTTTTTTCTTCCTTATTAACCTTTCAATCATTCTTTACTGTCCTTGATATTCTGATCAATTCTTGGCTGGTCAACATCTTTGCAAAATTAGATGCTTTTTCTTTAAGTTTGATACTATCTTTAGCTTTTTTAGTTAACCATGGATAGTGGGTCTGCTCCTTGGAAGTTTTCTTTCTCATTTGCGTATATCTATTGTGTATATTCTAAAATAGCCCCCGAAACATCCATCATTAGAATCCAATAACCCATCCCTTAGTCTAATATCCTCATCCTCAATGATAGAAGTGGCCAGCGCATCAGTGTAAGGATAAAGCTGAAGCATTTGCAGCAATCTTCAACCAGAAGTGCTGAGTTCGATGATCCATCTCAGCCTCCTCCAGAGGTCCCCAACATAACAGATACCAATCTTCAGCCAATTTGATTCACTCCATGTGACATAAAGAAACGGTTGGAGATACTGGATAAAAGTTCATGGGGTAGCATTAGAGTAAATGGAAAATTGGCCAGATGTCAGGAAACAGGAAGTATGCATAAATATGTTCTTGTTTGATTGGCAGGATGTGACAAGTGAAGTCCTGCAGAGATTTGTGCTGGAACCATTTTACAACTAACATCAATAACTCAGATAAGGGAGGCTTTCTAAATTCACAGATGACACCAAGATAGGTAGGCTAATGTGTAGTGAAGAGTTTATCAAGAAGTTGTGGATCGATATAGATAAGTTAAGTGAATGCAAATAAAAAAACTGGTATAAGATGGGAAGCAGTGAAGTTATTCATTTGGTAGGGAGAATAAAAAAACAGAGTATTACATAAACAAAGAACGACTACAGAATTCTTAGGTGCAGGGGGATTTAGATATTTTAATGCATGAGTCACAAAATGTTAGTATTCAGGTACGGCATATAATCAAGAACGCAAGAAATGCTATCCTTTATTATGAGAGGAATTGAACAAAAATGTAATGTTATGCTTCCGTTATACAGAATATTCATGAGACCACATTTTGAATACTGTGTGTAGTTTTGGTCTCCTTATTGAAGGAAGATTGTAAATACATTGGAGCTTGTTTAAGGGAGATTTACTGGATTGAGACCTAGAATGAGCAGGTTGTTTTATGAGGATAGGTTGGGCAGGCTGAGCTTGATTGCCTGAAGTTTACAAGAATGCGGCCTGACTTGATTAAAGTATGTAAGTTGCTGAATAATCTTCGTAAGATGGATGTGAAACAGGTGTTTCCTGTTGTAGATGAGTCCAAAACAAAAGGGTATGATTTAAAAATTAGGGGTCATTCTTTAAGGATAGGGAGGGGACAATTTCTTTTCTCTCAGCGCGTTGTGCAACTTTGGAATCTTTGCCTCAGAAGGCAGTAGAGGCAAGATGATTGAATATTTTTAAGTCAGAGGTGGGTAGATTCTTGTTAGACAATGGAATCAGTTGGGGTAGATTGACACACTACGCAATCAGCCCCAATCTTATTGAAAGGGATCTTATTGTGGGATTGAATGGTCTACTTCTGCTCCTATTTGTGTTTGGATTTATCATTAATCCCATCATGTTGCATACGACCAGGTCTAGTATAACCTTGTCTTCAGTTGGCTCCAGAATGATTTGTTCTGGACAATTTCACAAAAACATTCTATGAGCTCCTGATCTTGACTATCTTTGTCCAACCAATTTTCCAGTCTATATATGTAGATTTGAAGCACCAGCAATTATCTTGTTACCTTTCTGACAAGCTCCCATTATTTCTTCCATTATACTTTTACCTACTGTTTGGTTACTGTAATGACCATCTCTGCTATCTCCCACTTTTCTAACTCTGCTACAGCACCCATCTCTCACTAGGACTCAGGATCTGCCACTCTCATATTGCATGCAAATTCTTCCATTAATCACTCTCACCACCTCCAACTCACCAGTCTACTAACTCTGCATGTCCTCTAGCTTCCTAATTTCCCACTAGCAACACTTTACTACCTTTCTCCCACTTGCACCAACACTAACAGTTGTGCCAGTCATTTTCATCTCACTCAGACCCTCCCTTTGTCTCATTCCAGGAGAAAACACCCCACAAGTGGTTATAGAGTGTCAAGGTGGGTGGTAGGGTGCCTGACATTTGTCTCCATAACCCCTGTAATAGAAAATCCTTATCTTAGTTGGAGAGGACTATGACTACTCATGGTGATGCCTCCATGTCCCACCAACCACATAAGATTCTTTGTCAAGAACTGAACTTCTCTTCCATTACTGCTGCTGTGAATATATTTTTAAAATGCACAGACGTCTACTCCTATTTCACAATTCATTCCCTCTCTTGTCTTCTGCAGGCAGCAGCAGCATCCATAACACCTCTCCACTGAACAGACCAGACCTCTGCATCATCTCCTTCATAAGCTCTGATGAAGAAGCCACAGATTCCACAGAGGAAGCAGCAGCAAGGCTGCCTCCTGCACCCTCCACCAGCTCAGGTGCTGATGCCTTGGTGAGTACTTCAGCTAGACTAGAGCCTGGACCACATTCTAATGAGCACACCACATTTCTGCAGCTGGTTGAGGAAGAAATTTGCAAGTTCACTGGCATCCAGAGAATTGCCAGGCATGAGTCACTTGCTTAGGAGAGGACACTATGATGTTGACCATTAATAATTTCAGCCAATACAGAAATGGACACAGAAATGATGGACATGTTTGTCTGAGGTACATGGGAAACAAAATTGAAAGTTGGTGGAGTCTACCAAACACTGTGTACTGTACTGCCTCCAATCCGTGAGGATCTAGCTGCATCCTTGAACAGATTGGTGGTTGTCAATGGGAGCTTAAAAATATGTTGCTGGAAAAGCGCAGCAGGTCAGGCAGCATCAAAGGAGCAGGAGTATCGACGTTTCGGGCATAAGCCGAAATGTTGATTCTCCTGCTCCATTGATGCTGCCTGACCTGCTGTGCTTTTCCAGCAACACATTTTTAAGCTCTGATCTTTAGCATCTGCAGTCCTCACTTTCTCCTGGTTGTCAATGGAACCCAAGTCCAGCACACTCTGTCTGCAGGATACACTCACAGACTTGCACTCCATCGCTCGAACCATTAGTACTCAGCTGCAATGGGAAAGTGACAAGGGGACTGGATGATGCCAGAGACACCTAGTCAGAGGAGGAATCACATCCAGACCTTCCCTAAGTTTTTTCTCAGAACATTCCAGATGTGGCTGGTCCCACCACTTCAACCCTGTGGGATTTCAAGTTAAAAAGGGTGAACCTGCCTCTGGGCAGGACACACTCCAGACATCTGGGCCCCTTAGCCACAAATGACCCCAGGCAATATTACAGTGGTGCTGGAGAATCACAGCAGGTCAGGCCACATCCAAGGAGCAGGAAAAATCGACGTTTTGGGCAAAAGCCCTGCCCGAAATGTCGATTTATTTCCTGCTCCTCTGATGCTGCCTGACCTGCTGTGCTTTTCTCGCACCACTTTAATCTTGACTCTGATCTCCAGCATCTGCAGTATCCACTTCCGCCACAAATTACCCCGAGGTCACCCACCCAAGCTCCAAAGGCCAATGGACTCCACTTTAAGACACACACTCTCCACAAAAGCTGTGAACACCAGGACTGCACCTAGATGTGATGCGAGCAAAACAGAGAGATAAAACTCTGAGGGCAAATAGTTGGCATGAGTGAAATGTCACTGTAAAAACCTAATCACATTTGTAAATATATGTTCATTTTTTATCATCAGCTCTATGAGTTGATGTCACTTTTGCTTCAGCTTTTAAGAATGAAGGACTGGTCATGCTTTGTGCCACACCCCACTGAACTATAGCTTTCCTTTCCAAAGCACCTTAAATAATATGCAACTTTGACATAATTGGAGCATCAGATGTTAGAAACTTAAGTTTTTATTAAACAACAGGAAAAACATAAAGATCAAATCATTAAACTGCATTTGCAGTTAGGATTATACAATGAACGCTTGTGACAGCAGCATCAAAACATTTACAGTCAGTGAAAGATGACTTTATACAACTCAGTATCATTGAATAAGGTTCTTTTCGAAGTCCTGCCTGTATTTCTTTAGTTGTTGTGTTTCGAAGGTGCTGTTCCATTTGAAGAACAATCTCATTTTCTTACTCAGTAGATTTCTGCAGCTCCTACAAATCCTCATCATCCAGCACATAACTTCACTGTGCACTTTAGATGCCTGGAGCAAGGAATTCAAGAATTAAGTAGTGTCCTCAGCAACAAACTACCATGATCTAACTAGCCTCCAGATGTAAAGGGACCATCCCATGGTCCTTATTGGCCCCAGTGGAATTTGACTATAAGCCTTATCAGCAGTTAGCTTCACTGGCTTTAGTGAAGATTCAAAGTTGTTGACTGAAGTTTGCTAGTTTTCTCAGCATTCATTTGTAACTAAAATAAATTGAAGATATCATGTCCTATAATACTTGCAATATATATATATAGTCACATCATATGTGAAGAGATTTGTTACAGTATTGTGAACATATAATAATTATAGATAAAATCGGTAACAAATTGAGTAACCTTTTGTACAAAAATAATCTGTTAGTCACGTGACCATACTAATGTATTTAACTAAAGCTGCACACTAAAAATAGTATTAAGCCATGTTCCTCAGCTATGTAAAATATTAGCATGTGATAAAATAAATAAATATTTAATTTTCTGATTGCTTACACACATCCATCAATTTAACATGAAATTTTTTAAACAAGGAGTTTTTAAATAGCAATTAATAAAGGTATAGTAAAAATGCATTAGGGGCAACAAAATGTTTACTAAATGTGGAGTTGATTCTTCCTGGCTTAATGAGTAATCCAGTAAATGTTAGTATAATATAAAGAACCTTGAGAGCGGAACAGGTCTCCATTCATACAGCGCTGCCCTTAGGACCAGCACAAGACCTCTGGCTTCTTTCACTATCACATTAAGAGAGACTAAGTACCCTACAACTTACTGCCAGGTGCAGTATGTTATTTCCTTTATAACATTAATGCATTTCCTGTGCAATTACTGGTGGAAACTTTTGGCAGGTAACCTTTTTTTAAGAGGAGAGGTATGTGAAAGTAGAATGTTTCCAAGTTTGAAACATGAATGGTATTGACTGGTAAAAATTTTCCAGACTTTTCAAAAAGTGACAGAAGCTTTGTACTGTGGACACATTTAAAGGCTGATGCTTTTATACTCAAGAATTTTAATGTAATGGTAATTGTAATAATTATATTATTGTTTACATTTAAATAAAACAGTGTCAAGTCAAGCAAAGAGTAATGAAAATTTCTGTCATTAACACTTCATTTGACACTGAATATGGACAATGCTATGAAATAACTCTTCAGAATGATAGTTTCTGGAGTCTGTTCCAAGGGAGTGATTGAGATGATATTAATAAATCATTCAATCTTGCATTATGCTGCATCTTAATTCTTAACTTGTTGCAGCTTTTGTCACATAATTCATGTTGTATTAAAAAAAAAATTAAAGGTAATGTAATTTCAATGGAAACAAAAGATTTTATATGAGCAACAACGTATTTAAAGTTACATGACTTCTTGGTTTTCTTACTTAGGTCTGGATTTTTCCTGAGCCAACATAAGTTGGAATCCTTTTAAGATGACCGGCTGTATCAATTCTGGGTTCCTGACCCCATTCTACAAATTTCTAATTTTCAGAAGTGGCTTTCAAGGCTGTCATCTGGTTCAGATCACAAAATCTTGGCTGAGAGCCCTGACATCTATTGCTCTGTTTGAGCACCTGATCCTCTGCTTGATTGGTATCTTTGGCCACCTGATTCAGCTTTCAATTTCACAATATTTATTTACACAAAATTAAGAGGTTTGAAATGGTTGCAGTTTCAGCTTACTTTAAAAAGGTCTGGATGTTTGATACTTTTGCTGGGTTGTAGTGAATAGGAGATATTCAATGTATTAGAAAGTTATTAATGACTTACATTTTAAAAAAAAAATGTTTTAACAGACCCTGCTGCCATGACAGCATTCATTGCTTCTATACAGCATGTGATGGGGGAATGAGCATGGAGGTGACATGGCCTTGCTGAGAAATATCAGAGACTATAGTGATTTGGTAGGAAGTGGGATTGTGCAAGGCTGAGGTGATGTGAGAGCTTGAGGGCCTTTCTGTTTTTATTGTAATTCAATCGAAGTGCCATATATCTGAGGTGGGCCTACTAAACAGGCCCCCTCTGGTCTCGGGAGAAAGTGAGGACTACAGATGCTGGAGATCAGAGCTGAAAAAGTGTTGCTGGAAAAGCGCAGCAGGTCAGGCAGCATCCAAGGAGCCTTCCTGAAGAAAGGCTCATGCCTGAAATGTCGATTCTCCTGCTCCTTGGATGCTGCCTGACCTGCTGCGCTTTTCCAGCAACACTTTTTCAGCCCCTCTGGTCTCAGCTGCACCTGAAGCTGCCTTTAAATATTTTCCAAGGTCAGTTGTTTTGACTGTCATCACTTTCCCACAATAAAAATCCCATTCCTGATGCAATTTCTTCCAGGGTGGGTGGGCTGTTTTTCAAATCCATCTACCCATGTCCAGGATGAAAATCCAATCCTTGCTTTCTAGGTTGATAGTGAACTAACATGAAAATATTGTTCAAACTTCAGGTGGTTTCTGTCAGACTGAAGATTCTATTTGTATAAATGTTAGTTTTGTCACCTAAAGAAAGAGACAGTCAAGATAACGAATAAAAAGTCTTGGGAGCCAAAGTGCCCTGGTCAATCCAGCATAATCCTTCAGGATCGTAATTGAAATCTGGGAGAACAACAACTTGCATTCATGTAGTTCCTTTAACACAGTAAAACACCCCAAGAAGCTTCACGTCAGTATTAGTCATCAAAATTTAAGACTGAGCCACATCAAAAAGTTTTAGAAAAATTAAAATCAACTTGCTAATTAACCATTGTTGGGAAGAAGGATTCAAAGCAACAATACAAGCTTCTTCCTGGGAGAGAGGAGATAACATTTCTTGACAACCTCCTGTCTTGTGACAAATGGGCAATTAAGACTGCCTGCAGGAGGGATGGCCTGAAGTAAAGGATAGCTGTTTTAAAGACAGCTAACACTGAATTTAACAAGGAACAGGTGATCTACTTCTAATAAGGTGGCAAGCTTCTGACTTGAGGACTCCAAAAGAGTAACCAATATTGGGGATGAAAGAATCTAAAGAAACATCAATAATGTCACACCACAAATTTGAAAGAGAAAAATGTATGAAGACCAATACAGGAACAATTCAGCAGCAGAACTTCAAAGAACAACACTGCACAAGGAATGGACCCTAGACACTCCGAGAGACAGAAACTGTTGTTGAAATCATGGCTAAATTCCACTATTAATCATGGAGTAATCAAGTTGAGTTGTGAAGCTTAACTTGATTATTTGATGTGTCTTATTTTGATTGCTACATGCAATAAAGTTTAAATCATTGTTTCAGTACTTGATTATCTGTGAGATTTCTTATTAAATAGCTAAATTAAAGGTAACCTGTGGTGATTTGCCCCCAACAACTTAAGCAATTGATTGTGAACTAAGGTCGTAGACTTCCAAAGGACGATAAGAGCAATTTGTGATTTTGTTTACATTTTAACTTAATATAAGTTACCTGTACTCACTCTTTCAGTATACAGACCTTCTGCTTTATTTCTGTGGTCAATGAATTCTGTACAGATTTTTTTTTGTGTTAATTTTCTGTCATAAATTAACAGTGGATGTATAGCAAAAAAACGGTACTTTCTATGCCAATACTGACACTGTGGCAAAAATCATGTCAAAAAATCATCAGGAGACATTTGTAAAGTTGACGTTATTCCTGTGCAGCAGGACCTTGAAAGCAACCTATGAGAGTTGCCAATACTTGATAATGGAAAGGGATTACATCTTTGTTCTAAGGATACATATGAAGGATATGCAAAAGGAACCATGACAGAGTGAAATCAAGTCACATGGATTGGAAGCTTTCTTAGGGCTTTTGTGATGCAGTGTTAATGTCCCATCTACTGCAGAGGTATGTAATAAGATCTCTGAACAGATGGATTAGAAAATTTATGTAAATACACATACATAAAGGAGGCCAAATGGAACATATCAGCTTGTGCATGGGGTCTGTCTTCAATAGTCATGTTGCAATTAAGTATCAGGATTCCCAATGCTCTTGCAAATGTAGTTGCATGAGAAAGGCAACAAAAGTATAGGGGTACACAACATTAAAAAAGTTCTTTCTTAGCATTGTCTGTATACTGCTTTTTTTAAAAAAAAATCTGTTATTCACTTACAAGGAAGTACATCTCAAATTACAATTGACATCTTTCAAAGAGATTATCAGGTGAAGGAAACCAAAACTCAAGAGAGTCTCAATCATTGCCATTCCTCCCCAAAATCATACATACATTAAACACTGATTGTACAAAGATAATGTTCAGTGCAAAGTATGATATCACAGCTTTAAGCCCATGTGTATAGACAGATAGATTAAGCATTGAATAGTTTAAAAAGTCTGAACTTTAGTTCAGAGCAGTCTGCCAATGGCCAATTCTCTTTTTGCAACTCTAGAAAAGCTACATTTCCAGCCCTAGGGTTTGACTATGTTGGATCAGTGTCAGGTTCTTCATTGCGCTTAACATATTTATAAATAGAAAATCAAATGTCACAGAAGAGGGCTTTGCCTTCAAACCTCTAATTCCACAATGGACTCGTTTATAAAAAGTTAAGATTTTGGAACTTACTCAAAAGTTAATAATGTTTTTAATCAGCAGTAAGCCTCTTTAGTAAGCAATTTGTTGCTGCCTAGCAAGAATCTTGTTTTGATACCTAGAACTTACCTAAAAGATGCAGCAAGTTACACTTCAATATTGAGATAGGCCATTCTGGACATTTCATGTGATTCTGACACATTTCGCACTACAACCCATATTGTCCAGATCCCAGTATGATCATGTCCAAGGTTTCAGCTTTGTGCCTGCATCAGTGAATTTCAGACTGAGCCTGGGGCAAACAATGATGCCCTATCCTTCATGTTTATTCCTGTGCCACTGTCCCTGCATCTCCAATGCCACTTGAGCCTTTCGCCACATCCATTCATCCCTGAAATATATCAGTTAATGGCCAAAGTTTACCCAGCTAATCAGAATGAGAATAACCCAATCCCTGGACAGGTGTTTCCACAACATTCCAAATTATGCATCTATTATCCCCAGACTGGTTGCACATGACCTGTAAGACTGACCATTACCTCATCCTTTAAAGGAATTGATCCCTGTACTCTGATAGGAGAAAACACCTGGCTGATCATGGCCAAACCTCTGAACTGGAATCAGACATGCCCCTTGTCCAACTCTAGCACCAACCCCTCACTGACTATAGTTCACCTTCATCCCATTAATGAGTGTTCTTCTTTGACTTTGAGACATAGCCATTTGCTTAAAGCACATCCTATATGTTTGTGTGTGAACTGCTGGCATATGTTGCCATAGTACAGCAATATGTCCCACATTTGAATGTTCAGTGGTCTGAACAATGACAAGCTGCCTGCCTCTCCCTCTGCACTAAAATGCAATGCAAGCCACAGAGACTGTCGGCCTATAACTTATGACTGAAGAGCCTATGCTCTAATAAACAATGCAAGGCAGAAAGACTGATAGACAAAGGCTGGAAGAGTACAGTACCAACGTAATACACAGGGAAGTAGTGGTGAACATAGAGTTGTATGAAGGCCCAGAGAAACATGCGGTGAGCTGTGGAATTAGGTGACTTCCCTGACTCTCATCCGAGGAATGAAACCAACTAATTTCTCAGGGAAGGAGAGGAGAATTGGAAACTGCATAGAAATGAGGCAATGAAAATAAGATTAGCTAATAATAAGATGCAAATGATGGAAATACTGTAGTCTTCACTCATTAGTGAGATTCAGAACTCACTATTAAGAGGAAAATCAGATTTTTGTTAGAAGTCAAGAAATTTACATTTTCAAAAATTAAAAAATCATTTTGCATCATATTTCTCTAAATTTCTTGCCATTGCACTCTTCAGTCAAAGCAGCAAAAAGTTCTGCCATAATGCCTGACGACATGGGGTTGGTGAGCTCCTAAGTTGTACATTGTCGTAGCACATTATCTATCAACTTCAGTTAAATTAGATGTCTTCTGACTGGCCACACACACTCATGCTAAATGTCTTTTGTGAGTTTTAATGTCAGATTTGTGACTATCAGATTCTTGGTGTCCTTTAGGCAAAATGTCAGAAAAGATTTCCAGGATTGCTTCAGGTACAAGATATCATAGACCAAAGCAATGCTGTAATATTATATTCTGTGTATACACTAACTGGACTTGGTTCCCCTTTTCTATAATGGAAAAGGATGAGTTCCTCACAGTCAAATATGATTAAACATGACCACATCCATTCATTCTTTCAGTATCATAAGCTGGTAATGTTTACAGAGGATAATTCTCTAACCAGATTAGTTTTGAGGGACTGAATATCCAATCAAAGTAGGCGTCATAGACTTGGTCCAAAGATCACACATCATTGATGCCACAAGTAACTCAAGTGACAGTGCCATCAGATTAGAATGTTCCTTTAAATTATTACAACAGAGATTGAGTTATTTGAATAGTCTGTCTTTTCAGAAACTTGTGAGAGAATGCTGTTTGAAATTTGCAGATTTTAAGTGAAAATGATAAGCTATATCTGCCTACAAAATGATTTATCACAAGAAATGTCAGAAATCATATTATTAAAAATAATTTCATCTGAAGAATGAAGGATATGATGAACTATACCTTTCCCTTTTTGCTGTCATGATCTTTGCAGAATGATATTTCTTATATAGGTTATATTCTGTGAAATGAACAAAATTATGTCATGTCTTAAATTTCTGTGAATGTTATTTGACTGTCTGATTTTGCACTGTTGCTTTGATAGGAGACTTCAGAATATTAGACATGCTGTCAGACAAGTTAGAATGCACTGCACAACTTTAATCTACTCATATTAATCTTTATCCACCTTCTCAAACAGGAATGCTTCAATGAGGTCAGCATTGGTAAGGAGAGGTAACCGTGTCTCAAGTTCATGTCTTATACTGTGATCCAGATTCCAATCCAGATTTTAGGTCTGCTCTGGGTTCCAGTCCTACAAATCCCAGCCCCACAGATCCCAGCCCCAACTTATGGTCGAGTCCGGTAAATCCCAGCACCATCCCCTGGGTTCCAGTCTGGTGGATTCTAGCTCCAAACAGTGTTCCAGTCCTACCAGGTTCTAGCCAGTCCTGCTCTGGATTCCAGTCTTATTCCAGATTCCAATCTTAGTCTGGATTCTGGTCTTGATCTGTGTTCCTGTCTTTCTAGATGTCAGCAATTAATGTTATGCTGAGTACATATAAACTCAGCTTGTTTTAGGCAAAGGAACATACTGGCTCTGTATGCTTCATACTGGATACTTCTCAAGGTTTCATTATCATAGAAACAAAGCTCGTGAGATAATTAGTCATGAATAGACAAGGTTTCTTGCAATATGGGAGAGAAACTGGTAGATAGTTAAAACAAACAACCATAATGCAAGTCGAATTAGCCTTTTCATTTAACCTTGCATAATTAAGTTGTATGCATGGTTGCAGTAGGTAAAATCAAGAGCCATAGAAGTATTTTAAACCTGAATTGATTCAGAGAGGCAATTAAAACAAATAGGAATCTTCATTCAAATTGTAAAGCAATGAACATTAAAAATTGTTATGGACAGGACCAGATTATAATAAACTGAGGCTGTAAAGTATGTCAAGCTTAAGAGGCCCCATGGCATTACCAAAAGCACATTATTCGAACAGGTAGGACAGTGAAAATAAAAATACCAAAGTTCTATAAACATATATTTATAAATAGGCGAAGGCTCAATGAAAAGCTAATCACATAACTAAAACATACATCTTACATTAAGCCTAATTGCATTATGAAATCCATTCAAATGGAAAAGCTTTATGATTTCTTAATTAGCATGCATGAAAACTTTTAATCTACAGACAGGAGGCATTACACAGTATTTACTAAAGGAAGTAGCAATATAACATGCATCAAATTTAACACATTTTCTTTTGTGATATTTTGAAGCAAAGCTATTGATAGTGTCCTCAAATTACCAGTTTTCTGCAATTTATTTTTGAAGCTTTTCGTCTGCAAAAATTACCTTTCTCCTGAGCAGTTTTTACCGTTAGATACAGAAGCAGCAGCAATATTGCTTCTACATTGGCGTCTTACCTTGAATGTTGTCTTGATGCAGCTTATTAAGGCTTAAATGTTCTTTATCTGAATAATGTTCCTTGATAGAAGCTTGGGGATGCTTTATTTCTCGAGTGAGATTAACATCGACATGGTCAGGATTTTTTTGCATCAGACATTTTACACCTTCAAACAGCTGTTTTTTGGAACATCAGTATCAACCAAAAACATTTTTGCCAATGATTTCTCTTTTCTTCAAGTTGGTTTCAAGATCATCCATCATTGGAATGAAAAATTTCACTCAAAATTTGTCTCTTGGACAAAGACTTCATCAGCATTCGTTGTATTATTATCACTGACTTTTTTTTCTCACTTTTTTTCCCTTTTATTCACACTGTATTGGTGTACATCAGGCAGGTGTGATTTGAGTTCAATTTTATCAAAATTTTCTTGAGTTTCTTTCAAGAAGTGAGAGAGTGATGAGTTCTGAAGAAGGGTCACTGGACTGTTTTCTCTCCAGAGATGCTGTCTGACCTACTAAATTACTCTGTAAATTTCTGTTTATGTTTCATATTTTCATCATCCGCAGTTCTTTGTTGTTTTAATATGATGTATACATATTTGCATATATACTGGGCATTGCTGATTTTGGAGAACTGGTCTAATAAATGATATCAAAGTTCTAACATGAACACAAACTACAATTCCTGCATTTTCTTTCCCAGCATGTCAGCACCTCCCCTTATATCACTTTTACCACCACCATCGTCAACATGGAAATGATTAAGACTGTCAACTGAATAATTGAACAATAACCCTCAACTGTTGTTGAATTAGCTTTCACATATGCTTCCCATTTACTGTCAGAGAGATATTTTGGTATGGTAAATCAAGAACAAAAAATGATTTGAATACTGTCTGGCATTTTGCTTGAAGAGGAGAACAGATATATTTGTTTCACAACAATAAAAAAAATGCATCTCAGCAGTAAGCAACTGCAGTACATTCAATATGATTTAATGAATGGCCAGCATATGGACATCCATAGCATACTTATTTTCTCAAACAGTTTTTGCTGCTTCTACTTTATATTCCTGTCATATTACCTACATTATTATAAGTCTGTGTTCTGCACTTCCTGATGTCAGCTTTGCAATCATTTCCCAAATAATCCTCACCATGTTGGAAAATTAAAGTTTTCAACGGGGAGCCCATCATCATGTGACACATTTCTTATAGTAGCAATTAGTGATCAATGTGTGAAAGGTCTCATGTAGAGACAACAAAAGAATTGAAGTATCCTGCTCGTCTTAAATCATCTAAAATAGATTCTTCTACTTCTTCAGCTCTCATCATATTTTCATTCAGACAAGTGTGGAGGCTTGTGGATCCATTGCCACTGTAATGGCTTATATGGTATGGTTTGCAATGAGTTTGATCAAGGCATGAAATTTCTGTTTGGGACAAGCTAAACTTTTCATTGTTTTCCTGAAAAACATTCCATTTTGTGAATAACTTTCCTGAGACTATTCATGCTGTCCCTAGCCATGCTGGATTTAGACTAGTGTGTACTCAACTGCAATAATGCATTCAAATACATGCCACCAATACTCTGGCAGTTTTTTCATTTGTTCCTCCAGGCATGAATCCAAGATTAATCCACATTGCCTCATCGACTATGTAGATAAAGCTTTTCTGTGAACCTCAAAGTTCTCAAAATTTTGAATTCCAATAGAGTTCTGCCAATTATGAAACAATCACTAGTCAATTCTGTTGATGCTGGTGAAAAGAGTTGAATTGATGGAGAGTATATTAGACACTCACATTATCTTTTGTTGAATTAATTCCTTTGAATGATAACTTATTTGGGTTTTAAATGACTGCTTGGACTTCTCAAATGGGCTAGTTTAACGTTAGCATTTTGAGAGATCTTTCTGTATCCAGAATGAAATATCATCTCCGGTCAAGACACTCCAGAGACCAAAATCATTGGGCTTTAAGTTTCTGTTTACTTCACCTGGGATTTCAGAGTGTGCGATATTCTCAATCTATTTTGTTTATAAGTCAAAGTAAAAAATTCAATACATACATTTCAATCATTCAATCTGTTGTAGAATAATGGAAGTGGTTTTCGCACTTTAATTTCTGGAAAATAAATACTTCTAAAAGCAAAATATTTTAAAATTCAAAAAATATTTTTATATGTATTGTTATCTTGAAAAAGTTATATAAAGCTCTTCTGTTTAGTGTTTGAGGCATCAAAATGGATCATGTGACTGTCAGATGTCTAGTCAAAGAGACAGCAGTGTGGAGTTGTTTTTGACCCATGGCTTTGGGCTGCAATTCATGTATGTGAGATGCAGGAGCCTCCAGGCCTGAGTACTGCATTTCTTGAGGCTTGGAGTAAACCAAAGCTTTCTGATTATCTTTGATATCCAAGCAGGATACTGTTGGTATAACAACCATGTAACCGCTTAAGTATATTTTTGTTGTATCATGAAAAAATGTTTGTTTTAGTCTTTTTCCTTACCTTCTTTATTTTTCAACTGATTATGTAAATTTGAAATGTAGTCCTTTCTCATATTTGATGTGATGCCCTAAGCTATAGCTGACTGGGTTTATGTAGAAATCCAGTACTGGCTGGGGACAGCATGAATAGTCAAGGGAAAGTTGTTAATAAAATGGAATTAATCTATAAAACCGCAGGCACAGGATTTATTCAGTTAAATCAAGCAAAGGGAGAAAATTTTCTATTAGACCATAAAAGTCAGAAGATTATTCATTTTGCTCATGAGAAAAATAGGAAACATCAATCTCAGTCAAATAAGACAGGAAACCTCAATTATGTCTGTAAAAGTGTGAGGAAACTCCACAGAAAGCACTACAGGGAAGCAACATTATGATACTGCATTGTTGAAAGTATTTAAAATTGTTAAGTAAAGCAGCATTGCTATAGATTTCATTTAAAAGCTTTTGAGGGCAGTACAAGGCAGCAACATTTTATTGCAGCATTAAAGTAATGGGAGTATGAAAATACTTTGAAAGGCAGAGATCTGAAATAAATGCTAAATATTGGAGAAACTCATTGACTCTGGCAGTATCTGTAGAGACAGAATCATTGTGTACATTTTGAGTCCAATATGACTCTTCTTTGGAACGGAAGTGGAATAATGATGAGTTTTATACTGTGGGGGAAAGTTAGAAGCTTTAATTAGATTAGATTACTTACAGTGTGGAAACAGGCCCTTTGGCCCAACAGGTCCACACCGACCTGCCAAAGCGCAACCCACCTAGACCCATTCCCCTACATTTACCTCTTCACCGAACACTATGGGCAATTTAACGTGGCCAATCCACCTAACCTGCACATTTTTGGTTTGTGGGAGGAAACCGGAGCACCCGGAGGAAACCCACGCAGTCACGGGGAGAATGTGCAAACTCCACACAGAGAGTCTACTGAGGTGGGAACTGTGGAGGATTATAAATCACAGGTGTCACAGGACAAAAGGCAAAACATCTGATAATAGCTGTATGTCCAAAATCAGTGTTAATAACAGAATAATTCAAAAACTTCATAATTATAACAATTTTCTGAGTAAGAATGAATCACTGTGATGGCTTTGTAGGGTTTGAATATAGAATCAAATGATATGCTCAGAGGAGGGAAGTAGTGAATTATAAACTAATATTTTCTATTTATTCATTCAATTCACCTGATATTTATCTAGGTTTGTGTATAATTTCAAATATCACCGATAGCTTTTAATATTTACTGAGCTTTTACTTTCTGGACAGTATGTGATTTGAGAGTTTACAGAGGGGACACTGAAGCTCGGCACCTCGTTTCTGTCAATAATGATATGCTGATGGAAAGAAAGCATGAACCAAGAAGATAAATGTCATGGTGTTGAATATGTTAATTTTGCAAATCAAGTTTCTGATTGCATTTTGAATTGCTGTGCTGTTTTTTGCTTTGTTACATTTAACATGTCTTTTTCACATATCTGTATTAACAGCAATTTTGGGAGGCAACTGTAGAGAGCTGCTGGGTCACTATCAAGGCTGGTTAAGGTTTGTGATACTGCTCTGTGTAGCTGTCAGGATAAATTTAATCCAATATTTCATGGTGACAAGGAATCATTCACCCATGTTAGACTGCTGTTTTACAGCTAACTAAATCTCATGCCATCAACAAGAATCTGGCTTCTTATCTGTTCCCTCTATCTCAATCAACCCTGTATATGTTATGATGATGAAAGACCTTAAACAAAATTGGAACAAATAGATTTTGATATTTTATGGAATTGCAATATAAAGAGCTTAATGTTCAGCCGCTGGCAGAAATTTCCCGGAGGGCTTCTCAACGCCAATGGCAGGATAGAGTGTGAGTCAGAACCTTGTACTGTGTGGGAAATAGTCATGCATTGTAAGTTGTCTGAGAGCAGCCAAGTAATGAGCAGAAGATGGGCTTCCTGTTAAATTAAGGATGGTGGGCATACTCCCATGACCAAGTGTTCCTCTGCAAAATGGCCTGAGGCAGTTGCAACAGAGGACCAGCAGGCACACCCACAATTATTTGCTTCCACTTGCCTCAAATCCCAGCCCCAGTGGGACTTAAAAAATCAAGCCCCAGTTCTTTGCACAAAAGTATTGACAGATATGGATATTTGACAATTGTTTGCCATGAATATTGTGATGTTTTGAACAGATTTAACAGGAAAGAAAGAAACAACTTATACAGCACCTTTAACATAGTAAAATGTACATTTCTAAGATGATTTTAAAACAAAACATGACAAGGTCAGATGACAAAAAGCTTGTTCAAAGTGTTTGGTCTTAAAGAATAAGGGTGAGGTTGAGAATTTAAAAGAGGTAGAGTCATAGAGTCATAGAGATGTATGGAAACAGACCCCTTGGTCCAACTCGTCTATGTCAACCAGGTATCTCAACTTAATCTAACCCCATTTGCCAGCACTTGGCCCATATCCCTCCAGTCCCTTCCTATTCATATACCCATCTAGATGCCTTTTAAATGTTGCAATTGTAATACCCTCCACCACCTCTTCTGGCAGCTCCTTCCATGCATGCAACACCCTCTCCATGAAAAAGTTGCCCCTTAAGTCTCTTATATATTTTTCCCCTCTCACTCTAAATCTATGCCCTCTCATTCCAGATTGTCCCACCCCAGGGAAAAGATTTATCCACCTTTATGCATTTCAAGACATCCAGCACTTCCTCCTCTGTAATATGGACATTTTTCAAGATGTCATCATCTATTTCCCTACATTCTATATCTTCCATGTCCTTCAAAATACTTGTTTAGTATCTCCTCCATCTCCTATGGCTCCACACAAAGGCCGCCTTGCTGATCTTTGAGGGGCTCTATTCTCTCCCTAGTTACCCTTTTGTCCTTAATGTATTTGTAAAAATCCTTTGGATTCTCCTTAACTCTATCTGCCAAAGCTATCTCATGTCTCTTTATTGCCCTCCTGATTTCCCTTTTAAGTATACTCTTACTGCCTTTATACGCTTCTAAGGATTCACTCGATCTATCCTGTCTATATCTGACTCATGCTTCCTTCTTTTTCTTAACCAAACCCTCAATTTCTTTAGTCATCCTACATTCCCTATACCAGCTTTCCTTTCACCCTAACAGGAATATACTGTCTCTGGACTCTCTTTATCTCATTTCTGAAGGGTTCCAGCCATCCCTTTACTTGCGAACATCTGCCCCCAATCAGCTTTTGAAACTGCTTGCCTAATACCGTCAAAATGAGCCTTTCTCCAACTTAGAACTTCAGTTGTTAAATCTGGTGTACCTTTTTCCATCACTATTTTAAAACAAATAGAATTATGGTCTAAAGTGCTCCTCCACTGACACCTCAGTCACCTGCCCTGCCTTATTTCCCAATGTAGGTCATGTTTTGTACCTTCTCCAGTAGATACATCCACATACTGACTCAGAAAGTTTTCTTGTACACTCTTAACAAATTTCTCTCCATCTAAACCCTTAACATTATGGCAGTCCCAGTCTATGTTTGGAAAGTTAAAATTCCCGACCGTAACCATCCTATTTTTCTTACAGATAACTGAAATCTCCTGACAAATTTGTTTCTCAATTTCCTGATGACTATTCCTGGGGTCTATAATACAATCCCAATAAGGTGATCATCCCTTTCTTATTTCTCAGTTCCACCCAAGTAACGTCCATGGATTTAGTTCCAGGAATATCCTCCCCCAGTACAACTGTAATACAATCCCTTATCAAAAATACCACTCCCCCTCCCCTCTTGCCTCCCTTTCTATCCTTCCTGTAGCATTTGTATCCTGGAACATTAAGCTGCCAGTCCTGACCATCCATGAGCTACGTTTTTGTAACTGCTATATCGCAGTCCCATGTTCCTAACCATGCCCCGAGTTCACCTGCCTTCCCTGTTATTCCTCTTGCATTGAAATAAATGCAGTTTAATTTAGCAGTCCTATCTTGATCTCTGTTTTGTTCCTGCCTACCCAGACTGTTCGACTCACTTCTTTTCTCAACTGTACCAGACTTGGATTGATCTCTTTCCTCAGTACCTTAACACAATCGATCGCTTGGAACTCAATGTACCCCTAATTATATTAGCACCTGTCATGATACCAGAAACGTAGCTGTTTTGTGCTACATTCCCCTGAAAGTCCATCACACCCTACATTTTCCAAAACAGCATATTTGTTTGAAATAGGGATAGCCATAAAAACACCTGTACAATCTGCCTACCTCTCCTACCTTTCTTGGAGTTAACTCCTCTACCTGAATGTATCTGTGGCTTCTCTCCCTTTGTATAACTGCCATCCATCACACGTCCTAGCTCTCGTAAATTCCTCATTGCCTCTAACTGTCACTCCAACCGATTCATTCAATCTGACAAGATTAGCAACCAATGACATTTATTGCACATATAATCCTCAGTAACCCAGAAACTCTCTCGAAAGTCCCACATCCAACAAGCAGAGCATATCTCTCTACTAAAGGCCATTTTGCTCCTTCCAATCTACAAGAAAATCTTCCAGAAAATAGCACTGCCTTCTTGCTCTACAAAACACTGCTCCAGTCTAACTTAATACTATGGTTTATATTTTTAAAATTTAATCAAGAGACAGATCCCATTAAAAACATATAATCGAGAAAGAATCCACTCTATTCACTATTGTAGACTTACAGCAAGGCTATACTTAAAAGTATCCATTTACCTGATTCTGTGCTGTGACCTCTCCCAAACAGGTTCCTCCCAGATCAGTTGTGAATTTCTCTGTTTGTTAAGTTTTCTTAGACAAACTCCAATGTCCAGCGATACATGAATTCAAACAGCAAAGACAGTAACTGTGCAGATTTACTGCTGTATCAGTTAGCAGTGTAGGTTTCTTCTCTCTCTCCCTTATAGACCATGTGCTCACTGCCTTTGTCTGTCTTTCTCCCTTTTAAAAGTGCCATTGTTTTAACTTTTTTTCTCTCCAAGCTTCCAAAAGAATGCAGCAGCATATAAAGCAGTAATTGCTGTTCCTGGAATTCGAGAAAATCACCTCCAACACCTAAAATGTCTCAAAAAAGAAGCAGCTGTTACAGCTACAAATTTTTCCCGCTCTCCATCTTGGATTACACAGAGTTTGAAACCTTGTCAATGGAAGGAATTGCCACCAATAATGGAGCAATTAAAATCAGCAATGGTCAAGGGATCAGAATTAGACTACCATAGGTAAAGTCATGAAGAAGAGATTGCAGTGATGAAAGAGAGTGAAGACATGGAGGAATTTGAAAAAAAAAGCATTTTATTATCTAAATGTTGCTTGACTGGAAGCTAATCAACAAGCATTGGGGGTGACTGATGAATAGGACATAGATTGCCTCTGGAGTAGAAGAGATCAATGTTGGCATTCCTATCCATGGCCAATTAAGGGCATCATCCTGCTGATGCAAATGGCAGGGGGTAAGCCCATGTCCTATGGATGTATTGTCATAATTTCCCTGGCAGCTTGTCGCCAGGTTGCAAAGTCCCTCCTGTTCATAGACTCTTTTCCCAATGCCACCACATAGGACCTTGTCTCCAGAGCAGACCTTTTCACCAGAGCCAATCCTAGCCATTTCTCCTCTCGATCTCCATGGCCATTTTTCTTCCTTGGCATCTTGCAGTACCAACAATAGCTAATGTTGTTAGTGCTGCTGCTGGATCTGAAGAGCTGCTGGACCCTCTGATTGGCTGGTGAGTAGATGAGAGGAGAATCTTAATATTTGTAAATACCAGGTCAAACCTTTTCTTTATTATTAACATGTAATTACCTAAATTAACGCTCAGTCCCTAGCTGCTGTTTAAACATAAATCAAAGTAAAGAAGTTGTGAGGCCTGGGGAGGAAGCCTGATTAGTCCAATCAATTTCCAATTTACTATGGAAGTTCCAATTCAATTTGATATCCATTACTTGTCAATGCTGAATAGACTGCTGTTTCTGGTACAACAAAATAAAGGTCACCTTGCAGGTAGAGATATATGGAATATATGGACACATCTTTGTAGAGATTAAGCTGTGTCCCTTAGGACTGGTGACTGCATTGCTGATGTTTGACCTGTAAGGGGAATAAAAGGGATTATCAACAGCTCCATCATCATTTAAGGTGACTTCAAAAATACATGCTTCCTTAACACTTTTCTACCATGGAAAATGCAAATGAGGAGAGAGACAGTTTCCTCTGATAATGCAGCAACTAGCCAATGTCAATTCCATCAATATTCCTCCTTGCCCCCCTGACCAGCTGCCACCCTAAAACCCTCTTCAGCTTTCTTTCCAGGAGAGAAGCTATGGTGCCATAGAGTATTATATGTCTGATTCACTCTGCCTCCTGTATGAGGCAGAGACATTACACAATCACAAATTTGATACAGGTCACACACTCTGATATACGTCTGCACTTGATAAAATTAGACTTACGCTTGCTAAGTGGAGAAAGTTAATCAGTCTGTAAGGGCACTACAACTACATCTTGTAGTGGACCCAGCAGCTGCTGACCTCTGCTTACTTCATTCAGTCTCATTCTACCTGATGAGTGGTCTCTTTTTGTCATCCTGAGGCAGAGAACCTCCTGCCTTTCTTTCAACAGGCATCAGCAAGATGGAGAGTGGATAAATTGTTGAATGCTATTATTTTCCTGGTAAGGTGGCCAGAATGAGACACTGCTGGGTCAATAGTCAGCAGAATTATTGTTGCTCCATTACTTCAATATTAGCCCTGGATTCAGCCTTTTCACATAAGTTTTCAAGAGCAAGCACTGATGATCTTGCAGCCTGACAACAACTCACTAACAGTGGCCTTTTAAATCAGTGGTCTGAGACCACCTTTGATTTCATGATCTGATCCTGGCCATGTCAGATGTCCCAAGCTAGACCTACAATTTGCTGAAGAATCTATCTACACAATGCTAATTGCCTAGCCAAGATTTTATTCAACATGATATGGTAATGGAATGGAGAAAGCAGACAATGTATTTCCCATTTCACCTCCCTAACCTATTGATAAGCATTAGATACAGACCCTCCAGCCCCCACATATTCACTGAGCCCTTACTATGTCACATACTTTTATCTATTTAGATTATTAATTATCCTATTTAAAACTAGTAGAATCGTTTGAAGGAATGAGACTATCAATGAGTTTACATTGACATTTTAATGTCATTGCAAAGTGGCTTTCTAGAATGACCTGTCAATTTTTCTCAGGCCTGACGCCTGACAATGTCCCTGTATAGAACATAGAACATAGAACAAAGAACATTACAGCGTAGTCCAGGCCCTTCAGCCCTTAAAGTTGCACCACCCTGTGAAACCAATCTGAAGCTCATCTAACTTACACGATTCCATTCTTGTCCAGATGCCTATCCAATGACCACTTAAATGCCCATAAAGTTGGTAAGTCCACAACTGTTGCAGGCAAAGCGTTCCATGCCCCAACTACTCTCTGAGTAAAGAAACTACCTCTGACATCTGTCCTATATCTATCACCCCTCAATTTGAAGTTATGCTCCCCTCATGCTAGCCATCACCATTCGAGGAAAAAGGCTTTCACTGTCCACCCAATCTAACCCTCTGATTGGCTTGTATGTCTCAATTAAGTAACCTGTCAATCTTGTTCTCTCTAATGAAAACATCCTCAAGTCCCTCACCCTTTTCTCGTAAGACTTGCCCTCCATATCAGGCGACATTCTGGTAAATCTCTGAACCCTTTCCAAAGCTTCCACATCCTTCCTATAATGTGATGACCACAACTACACACAATACTCCAAGTGCAGCTGCATCAGAGTTTTGTACAGCTGCAGCATGACATCATGGTTCTGAAAATCGATCCCTCTACTAATTAAAGCTAACACACTGTATGCCTTCTTAACACCCCTATCAACCTGAGTGGCAAATTTGAGGGATCTATGTACATGGACACCAAGATCTCTCTGCTCATCTCCACTACCAAGAATCTTTCCATTTTCCCTGTATTCCTGTTACTCCTTCAAAAGTGAATCACATCACATTTTTCCACATTAAACTCTATTTACCACAGCTCAGCCTAGCTTTGCAGCTTATCTATGTCCCTCTGTAACCTACATCATCCTTCGGCACTATTCACAACTGTACCAATCTTAGTGTTGTCTGCAAATTTACTAACCCATCCTTCTATGCCTTCACCCAGGTTGTTTATAAAAATGACAAACAGCAGTGGATCCAAAACAAATCCTTGCGGGATGCCAACTAGTAACTGAACTCCAGGATGAACATTTCCCATCAACCACCACTCTCTGTCTTCTTGCAGTTAGCCAATTTCTGATCTAAACTGCCAATTCGCCTTCAATCCCACGCCTCCATATGTTGTACAGTAGCCTACCAAAGGGAACCTTATCAAATGCCTTACTGACATCTATATCCACATCAATGGCTTTACCTTCATCCACCTGTTTTGTCACCTTCTCAAAGAAAGCAATATGGTTTGTGAGGCATCCTACCCTTCACACAACTGTGCCGACTATCCCTAATCAACTTATTCCTATTGAGAGGATTATAAATCCTATCTCTTATAACCTTTTCCAACACTTTACCCACAACTGAAGTAAGGCTCACTAGTCTATAATTACCAGGGTTGTCTCTACTCCCCTTCTTGAACAAGGGAACTACATTTGCTATCCTCCAGTCTTCTGGTACTATTCCTGTAGACAATGATGACATAAAGATCAAAGCCAAAGACTCTGCAATTTCTCCCTGGCTTCCCAGAGAATCCTGGATAAATCCCATCCGGGCCAGGGGATTTATCTATTTTCATACTTTTCAGATTTTCTAACACCTTTTCCTTGTGGACCTTAATTCCATCTAGTCTTGTAGCCTGTTTCTCAATATTCTCCTCGACAACATTATCTTTTTCCAGTGTGAATACTGATGAACAATATTCATTTTGCGCTTCCTCTATCTCTTCTGACTCCACACACCAATTCCCACGACTATCCTTGATTGGCCCTAATCTTACTTTAGTCATTCTTTTATTCCTGGTATACCTATAGAAAGCTTTAGGGTTTCCTATCAACCACGACTACTCATGTCCCCTCCTGGCTCTTCTTGACTCCTTCTGTAGTTCTTTCCTGACTACCTTGTAACTCTCAGTCGCCCTAACTGAGCCTTTACATCTCTCCTAACATAAGTCTTCTTCTTCCACTTGACAAAAGCTCCTGTGCTCGACAATTTTCTCCCTATCTGACAGGTATATAATTATCAAGGACTCACAGTAGCTGTTCCTTGAATAAGCTCCATATTTCTATTGTGCCCATTCCCTACAGTTTCCTTCCCCATCCTATGCATCCTAAATCTTGTCTAATCGCATCGTAATTGCATTTCCCCAGCTGTAGCTCTTACCCTCTGGTGTATACACATCCCTTTCCATTATTAAAATAGACATAACTGAAATGTGGTCACTATCACCAATGTGCTAACCTACTTCCAAATCTAACACTTGGCTGGGTTCATTACCCAGTACCAAATCTAATGTGGCCTCGCCCCTTGTTGGCCTGTCTACATACTGTGTCAGAAAACCCTCCTGCACACAATGGACAAAAACTGACCCATCTACAGTACTTGAACTGTAGTATTCCCAGACAATATAGTAAGTTGAAGTCCCCCATAACAACTATCCTGTCACTCTTGCCCCTACTGAGAAACGTCTTTGCTATCCCATAGGAAACTAGTTTTGGTTTTCAGTTTGATAATTCATGGAATACAACATTCAAAAATCTGAAAGTTCTCCTTGTGAACAGGGCAATATTTATCCCCAACCAAAGTGGATTCATTGGGCAACTTTAAGGCAATTTAGAATTAACTAACACCTAAGTACATGAGAAAGGAACATTCTTCAATTTATTTTGTTTCACAATGTCCAATTCTTATAGTGTAGGATCTAGCTATGAATTGTTACTGTAAGCTGGATAATTGATGAAGCCAGTTCTGAAGAAGAGTCATAGTACACTTGAAACATTTACTCTGCTTCCCTCTCGGCAGATGCTTCCAGACTTGTTGAGTTTTCTGTTTTTATTTCAGATTTCCAGCATCCATGGATATTTTGCTTTTACTTTATGTGAAAACACAACTTTCCACGGTAGTAGTGAGTCGAGGAGCAATTAAAACAAACATTTTTGTTTTTGATGCAAGATATTCTGGCAGAGATGTATGGAATATTGTTTTCTTCATTGCACGCTGTCTCAGACAAGAATATAAGGTGAAAATATTGAATTGATCCTTTCTTTGGCTTAAGTAAACAAAAAAAAGGAAGGAAGTGAAATCCAACAGTGCATCATCATTTCTCCCTTAAGCAGTACTATAGAACCTACATGCAGAGTGTAAGACAGCAGGAGGTGCTGTTAGCCATTATCCAAATGATCTGAGACAATTATAGCCCAGGGTTGCTAAACAAGCTCAATCAAGATATCACCAACTTTGATCAGCAAATGCAAAGCTGGGATATCAAAACTGCCCAAAGAACATTCAGACAACATCGTAGTTGTTCATTCCTAGAACTAAAAGTATTAGGACGCAAGATTATCCCTGTTCTGTGCCGATTTGGAAGGGCATTTAACAAGTTGCACCTTAGATGTTACTTGCTTGAGTTCAGCCAAAGTTGGCGGAAATATACTAGTTGATTACCTTCTACCAACAGCCCAGACATGATTTACTACATGGCAGTACTTTGCAGTTTGCTGGAGGTTGCAGAGGATGGCTACATGGAAATGGAGAATAGGGAAGGGGACTGATTGGAGGGCTACTTGTAGACACCTTGTATTATGGAGTAAGATGGGTAATTACATTTTGTGTTTTACCCACCTCATTCCAAATTGACACGCTCATGCAAAAATTAATGAGAATGAATTGTATGCCCAAAATGTCGGATGCGTTTTGACCATAATTTGACAACTAGTTAGGAAGTCCAGGAAGATAGATCAAATCACTACAGATTTCTAAATCTGTGAGCTGCCAGTCTACAGCTGAATCTATTCCCTGAATGCACCCAGGGAAGAGTGCAGCTACTATCTAACAGTTTTATGACTGAGATACAAAAGTGTAGGGAATTCTTGGATCGCTTGGACCAGTTCAATTATCATTGTTCCAGGAATCCCCAATAAAAGCCATAATTATCTCATCTGCATAATATTTAATGTTTTCCGCATATGCAGCTAACGCTAACTGTGGGAGGTTAAATTGAGGAGTTATGCGAAAAGCACAGTTCCTTGATTGCTGCATTCAGAAGCAGCAACAAGAACAGTACATAATTATATCATGCCTTAGGCACAACACAAATGCTCCAAGGTCAATCACAGGGACATATTAAAACAAAATATGACACTAAACCAGATGAGATATAATGAGAAGTAGGCCCGAAAGAGTGTTTTAAAGGAGATAAATGAGATAGAGAGGTGGAGAGTTCTCAGAACATAAGATTTAAACATCTGAAGCCATGACAATGGACAATGAATTCATTAGATAAAGAGACCAACACAGTACACAATACTCCAGGTGTGGTCTCAGCAAGACCATGTACAATTGTAGCAAAGCATCCTTGCTCTTGTATTTGAATCCACTTTCAATGAAGGCCAATATATTATTGGCTTCTTCATATTTTGTTCCACCTCCATTCTTGCTTTCAGCAACCAGTGTATAAATACAACCAAGTCTCATTACAACTCCCCCATTCTGATGCCATTCAGATAATAATCTGCTATGTTGTTTTTGCTACCAATGTGGATAACTTCACATGCCTCTTGCAGGTTTTCGAAGTTATTAGTCTGATATCGACTTTTGACATTAGCTCAATATGGATTCCTTTTCTTTGAATAGTTTTTGTTGCAATATCTGATTTCAAAGAACCCACAATAAATATACTTTAGAGGTCTAAGTAACATAATACCCATTTACAGTTCTTTATGAAAGGAGTAGGCTGATAATAGGTATAGTTCTATGAATACCACTTATCCTCTGATAATGCACCTAAGTAGCTACTTGTTGTACTGTAAGGAGTAATGCTTAAAGGAGAGTCAAATAAGGACCAAGTGCTAACCATAGCTGTGTCTGATCGTTTTCCCTCTCAATATTCACTGATGAGTACTTCCCAATGGGAGTCGAGAGTGTGGTGCTGGAAAAGCACAGCAGATCAGGCAGCATCATCAGAAAAGGGCTGTTGCCCAAAATGTTGATTTTCCTGCTTCTCGGCTGCTGCTGGATCTACTGTGCTTTCCCAGCACCACACACTCGACCCTAATCTCCAGCATCTGCAGTCCTTACTTCCCAATGGGAGTAAATAATAGGGATCAAGAAAGGGAACTGTGCCTGATCCTTTCCCTTTACATTTGAACTACCTTGCCTTTACTATAACTTGAGTTTATTTCCACTAACCTACAAAAGATCAGGGTTTGCAATGCCCAAAATCACAATGAGTGAGTATATATTGTGTGTCATTGAGAAAGCTGTTTTAATTTTCATGATGACAACAAAGTAACCACATAATACATGAGGAGCTGTACAGCCAAAGGCACAAATTCAATCCAATATGTGTAAAATATACACAGAATGCCTAACATAATCTGATAATTTCAATGCCTGTCAGTACATTTATTTTTAGAGCTAGTAGAATTCAATTTTATAAATATAACAGTATAGTTATAGATGAAAGAAGTTGCAAAATGACCATGACAATACTCAAACCTGTTGTATGAATAAAGTTACTAAAGCAACACAAAAGGAAGAAAATCAAGTTTTTTTTATTAGCTTCTTTAATACCCTTCATTGTTGGTATGCATGGAGGTGCAAAGTACACATACTCAGGTAGTCAAGATACCAGAATACCTGATCAACATTCTCCAATACACAACCCTTGGGCTAATTGTAACTAGTTCCACTTGAATCATAGTAGCCTCTTTGAATCTTTGTTTCCATGTTCTCTGTAGCTGATAGCTGATGGCTGCTGTTTAATTCCATTTGACCAGTTTTCTGTCAGGCTTGATTTCTCCAGCCATGGGTCAGTTTAGAATGTCTACTTTGGGGCATGTGGTCATTTGATCACAAGGTCATTATTGTCCTTTCAAGAGGAAGAATGTCAGCCTTACCCAATCTATGACTCCAGTCATAATTGACAGTAAAGAAGATTATCTAAGATTACAAAGGGATCTTGATCAATTGGGCCAATGGCCGAAGGTGTGGCAGATGGAGTTTAATTTGGGTAAATGCAAGTTATTGCATTTTGGTAAAACAAACAAGAGCAGGACTTATACAGTTAACAGTAGGGCCCTGGAATATTTGGTCAAACAGAGAGACTAGGTCTTTAAAAGTTAGATCACAGGTAGACAGGACGGTTAAGAAGGTATTCAGAACACTTGTCCTTATTGCTCAGACTATTGAGTATCAGAGTTGGGACGTCATGTTGAGGTTTTACAGGATATTGGTGAGGTCACTTTTGGAGTACTGTGTTCTAATCACTCTGCTATTGGAAGGATATTATTAAATTGGAGAGGGTTCAGAAAGATTTACCAGGATGTTGCTGGAACTGCAGGAATTGAGTTACAAGGATAAGCTGGAGAGAGTCATAGGATCATGCCGACCGTATCCGAAATTAATCTAGTCCCATATGTCAGCATTTGGCCTATATCCCTCTAAACCCTTCCTATTCATTACCCATACAGATGTCTTTTAAATGTTGCAATTGTACCTGCCTTCACCACTTCGTCTGGCAGCTCATTCCATACACGCACCAACTTCTGCATGAAAAAGCTGCCCCTTAGGTCCCTTTTAAATTTTTCCCCTCTCATGTTAAACCTATGCCCTTGCTACTCTGGGGAAAAAACCTTGTATTAAATCTCATATTTTCCAATGAGAGTCCAAGGGGAAGTTATCAGGTGACCTTTATTTTCAGAACAGCTTCATTTCTTAGTACCATAAAGCACACAAACTGAACCCTCACGTCTCATCTTTACATTAGCCTCCTTTTTCCTCTAGACAGGAGATTAAACTTCTTTAGTAAACCGCGGTTCCCCCACTCAGCCACTTCCTCCCTGCCTGACAGGTACATATTTCAAGGACACATAGTAGCTGTTCTTTGAACAAGTTTCATATTTCAATTGTGCCCATCCCCTGCAGTTTCCTTCCCCATCCTATGCATCCTGTATCTTGCCTAAACACATTATAATTGCCGTTCCCCCAGCTGTAATTCTTTGCCTGCGATATATACCTATCCCTTTCCATCGCTAAAGTAAGCTTTCTTCTTGAGGTTTCTCACAATAGATATTGGATTTGCCAGCTGCACTGTGTTAAATGCCAATTAATTGCATACTTGCCAATCACTTCAAGAGCTTTTAAATTCCTCATTACAGGAAATGCAAAAGGATATTGATCTTTGATCAGTTCCAACAAAGTTATATGTTTGCACCTCATGTTAGTATTCCTTTAGCTAATTGGTTGTGTCTTAATGTGTTCATTCAATCCACATTCTAATGACTGCTAATCTCTGTACCTAGGAATCATTTCTCCCTGTAATGATATGGGGGCTGCTTCTACTATCTGAAACTGGTTTGAATCTTTTCCTCTCATCCTTTTAGTGATTTTTGTTTGTGTATATGTGGGTCTATAACTACTTCAGAATCTATACCTATGATTATCTGAAGAATCTTAACTCAAACCTATCCTTAATATTATAACAGATTGATTAAAAAATTCAAGAGAAACAACTAATTATTGTGAAATGTTTTTATCTACATAAACAACTGCAGCTGCACATTTCATTTCAATTCAATAACCTTGATAGAGAGCTACCATTGTTCTACTTGTGAAGAAGACATTAAACAATTATTTTCCCAAGCACTGTAACTACTGTCAGCCATGTTCTTCTGCATGAACCATGGGCAGCTGTCAGCCATTTTGTGCCACTCAATCAAGACAAGCCTAACACCTTGGCTATTCACTCTATGCCCCTCATGATTTTACAAACTTCTAAAAAGGTCACCCTTCAGCCTCCAATACTTCAGGGAAATTAACCTCAGCCTACTCAGCCTTTCCCAGTAGCTCAAATCTTCCAACCTGGTGACATCCTTGTAAAGGCTGGGACTTTTTCACTCAAGCGTAGAGGTTTATAAAATCATGAGGAGTATAGGTAGGGTGAATAGCAAAGGTCTTTTCCCTAGGATTGGCATGTTCAAAACTAGGGGGCTTATTTTTAAGATGAGAGGAGAAAGATTTAAAAGTGACCTGAGGGGCAAATTTTTCACACATAGCGTGGTTTATGTGTGTAATGGACTGGCAGAGGAAGTAGACATGCACGTACAGTTACAAAATTTAAAAAACATTTTGATAGGTACATGAATAAGGAAGCTTTAGAGGGGTGGCCTGCTATATGCTGACAAGTGGGACTAGTTTAATTTGGGAAGCTTGGCTGGAAGAGTTGGACCTGACGGGTCTGTTTCCATGCTGGAGGAATCTATGACTCTATAAAATTGAACTAGAGCTTGTAATTACAAAGTATAGTTAATTTTTATAATTACCTCTTGTTTTCTGTGTGAAAAGGTAATTATATGTGTATTTAGTTTCTGAGATTTGCATTTTTCAATCAACTCTGCATTTTCTGTGAAGGTCGTTTTCAGTCTGAATCAGAATCATCTCAATTTATCCTCTTGGCCGCTTTAATCCAATGGTACATTTACGGCTTAAGAGAAGCATTAGGCTTTCTTTCCAAAGGGTAGAATAGTGACCCTAACCCTAGAGTACATCAGCTCAGTTAAGGCCTCTTATTGTGAAGCGAAGCCTTGAAGAGTTTTTATTCAGAACAGGAAAGGGCTTTTTTATTGCAAAATAAGCAATCACAGAACTGCTATAAAGACTAAAATTTGTAAACTATAATACCATTGGGGATAATTCATAGAATCATAGAAATTACAGTACACAAAGGCCATTCAACTCATTGTGGCTGTACTGGCTCAGAAGGAACTACCCAGCTAATCCCATTCTCCAATCCTGCCGCTCACTTTCTGTCCCCTCAGGTATGCCAACAATGTGCAGGTTATTTCTTCTGCCTCTGTTTTTGTGATCGTCTACCAGATCCAACAGACCCTGGACTTGTGTTTCCAGGGCTTTAACTGGCTCTTGGAGGAGTTAGTCTCTGCCTCTACCAGCTCAAGCTCATCGGTCCTTTTTCCCAGGTCTTGCAGCATAGCTGGTACAGGAGCCAGTTTCTCTTCAATTTTTTCCTAGACCTGCATCCCCAGGATCTCATGAGATTTGGCCAGCTCCTCAACCAGGGTCTGGTGGGTAAGCAAGGCCGCTGTTTCAGTGGGCTTGGTCATGGTCCAGCAAGGACAAAGGTAAATAAAAGTGTTGAGGTTTCCAGCTCCTTTACTGTGTTTTTACGCACAGTACAGTGTTTTGGATGGGTTTTAGATTACATTACATTACAGTGTGGAAACAGGCCCTTCGGCCCAACAAGTCCACACCGACCCGCCGAAGCGNNNNTTCTTGCTTATAATGCAAATCCACTCCCTCTGCCCACCTGCCTATCTTTTTGATAGGATAAATATCCTGAAATATTCAGATTGCCTTGCAGCCACATCTCTGTGATGCCCATCGCTTCATACAGTGTTTTGGATGGGTTTTAGATTAGATTAGATTACAGTGTGGAAACAGGCCCTTCGGCCCAACAAGTCCACACCGACCCGCTGAAGCGAACCCACCCATACCCCTACATTTACCCCTTACCTAACACTACGGGCAATTTAGTACGGCCTATTCACCTGACCTGCACATCTTTGGACTGTGAGAGGAAACCGGAGCACCCGGAGGAAACCCACGCAGACACGGGGAGAACGTGCAAACTCCACACAGTCAGTCGCCTGAGGCGGGAAGTGAACCCGGGTCTCTGGCGCTGTGAGGCAACAGTGCTAACCACTGTGCCACCGTGCCGCCCACGGGTTCTGGCTCTGTTGGGTTGGTGTTGCAGCGCAGAACCCACCAAACACAATCTTACCAGAACACCACCATCTTGGATCCCCCATCATATGATGTTTAAGCTAGCAAGAGAACAAGCCTCACCTAGTGCCTTTGAACTAATCAAATGTCCTTATTTAGAGGTCCTTTCACAGGACCACAATGGGTACAATTCACAAGATGTAGAAGGCTAATGACAAAGTGGTAGTGTCCTTGCCTCTGAGTCTTGAGGGCCAGATTCAAGTTCCCCCTATTCCAGAGGTATGTCATACCATCTCCAAACAGGTTAGTTAGGAAAATGCCCAAGTATAATTAACAGAATCTCATGCTGATTAATACCAATGTGGCCTGTTTCCAACACAATGCTTTTCAAACCAGACTAAACAGGCTTTGAACAGCATGATGGTCAGCACTGCTATCTCACAGCATCAAGGCCAGGGTTTGTTTTCAGCCTCGGGCGACTGTCTGTGTGGGTTTCCTCCGGGTGCTCTGATTTCTTCCCACAATACAAAGATGTGCAGGATAGGTGGATTGGCTATGCTTAAATTGTCTGTAGTATACAGAAAGGCACAGGCTAGGTGGACTAGTCATGGTAGGTTCAGGGTTAGTGGGATGGGATAGGTCTGGGTGTGATGCGCATTAATATCAGTGGCCTGTTTCCATATTGCAGGGATTATATAAAAGATCTCTGAAATTTGATTTTGCAGGACATAACTTGTAAATGAAATTTCAAGTTCTTCTATGTCAGTCTGTCCAATTTTGAGTGAATTCCACACCATGGGTACATAAATATGCAAAGTTTAGAGTTTAATAAATAATCAACTGGCAACCTCAAAGTACTTAAATAATGTTATCATGCATGCATATATTGTTCCTTCAAATGATTAAACGTAAGGTGATATATCTCGCTGCACTTATCAATCCCTTATCATTTATAACATTGCTTCTTCTACTGAAAATTGCAACAAACTATGTGATAATCATTGTGGAGCCTTGGGAAGCTGAGTGGATCATTCCAGGCCATCAGTCCCACAATATAATTACCAATGAAAACAAATTACAGAAAGATTGAGATAAACTCTTTCTCAATGATCTTATTGCAATTATCAATGAAAAGAGATGATAACACTCTGCATGTATGATAATCTAATCAGAATTGATGCATTTGATCATTTATAATCTAAATTTAAATTAGAATTTCCATAATACTTTGATTTTCATTAGTTTATTAAACACAGTTCTGATGTACAGTAAGCATCTTCAATTGAAAATAATTAGACTAAGTGTGATGCTGCTGTAAGTGCCTTTCGATTAAAATTCCAAGATCTAATCAGTGAAATAAGTTTTAGAACAACTCCCTCATCTTCAAAACCAAGTCCTCTAAGAACTCTCAGATACTGAGATGGATTTTTCACTTGTTCTCCAGTTGTAAAGCTAATATTATGTCAACTTAACAACACCAGATTTATGACAGGAAAGTTGAAAATGTATCCAAATTATTATTTGGCTCAAATAAATCACTATCTTCCCTTGTGCTGTATTTTAAAGACGACATCCCATCATGAGAATCCTATGCAAACAGTGGCATCATTAGCATCTTTTAAGACTAGCACCCAGAAGACATACAGCAGTGAGAGAATCCATCTGTTTCAGTGGTAGTAGTACAATTGTTGATAGTAACATCGTACTGTCAGCAAAAACCTGTCATGGAAAAATAATGTGCCTCACAGTGCAATTGGATTACAGGAAGACTATCTCCAATATCTACTGGTGAAGGCAAGAGAGCAGCATAGTTAGATCACTCTCTAAAAAGGCAGACAGTAGGAGAAAATTTAGTTTATATCTCATGGAATTAATGCAATTGATAGAAAAATATCAGTACCCTACACTTATGATGCCAGCAATAACATGACATTAAATGCATCCTCCTCCTCTATTCCCACTGCAAGCAAACACCTAGACCACAATCACAACCCTCCTCACCATTCCTACAATCCATGGGGTGGTGGGATTGGTTGGTGGGGTGTCCCGGAAATGTTCCGTGAAGCGTTCTGTGAGAAGGAGTCAAGTCTCCCCAGTGTAGAGGACACCGTATCGGGAGCAATGGATCCAATAAATGACATTGGTGGAAGTGCAGGTGAAACTTTGATGGATGTGGAAGGCTCCTTTGGGGCCTTAGATGGAGGTGGGGGGGGGATGTGTGGGTGCAGGGTTTGCAATTCCCATGGTGGCAGGGGAAGGTGCTGGGAGGGGAGGGTGGGTTGTTGGGGGGTGTGGACCTAACCAGGTAGTCATGGGGGAATGGTCTTTACAGAAAGTGGATAGGGGTGGGTCCGTTTGGAGGTGGCGGAAATGGCGGAAGATGATGCGATGTATACAGAGGTTGGTAGGTTGGAAGATGAGGACTGGGAGGTTCTGTCCTTGTTGCCCTTGGAGGGGGGGGCTTCAAGGCAGAGGTGTGGGATGTGGATGAAATGCACTGGAGAGCATCATCAACCACGTGGGAGGGGAAATTGTGATCTCTAAATAAGGGGGCCATCTGGTGTGTTCTGTGGTGGAACTGGTCCTTCTGGGAGCAGATACAGTGGAAGCGGTAGAATTGGGATTACGGGTTAGCATTTTTGCAGGAGGCAGGGTGAGAGGAGGTATAATCTCGGTAGCTGTGGGAGTCAGTGGGTTTGTAGAAAATGTCAGTGTTGAGTCGTTCACCATTGATGGAGATGGAGAGGTCCAGGAAGGGGAGAGAGGTGTCAGAGATGGTCTAGGTGAATTTAAGGTCGGGGTGGAATGTCTTGGTGAAGTTGATGAATTGTTTAACCTCCTCATGGGAACATGAGGTGGCCCTGATGCAGTCATCAGTGCAGCAGAGGAAAAGGTGGGGAGTGGTGCCGGTGCAACTGCTAAAGATAGACTGTTCCAAGTAGCCAACAAAGAGACAGACATAGCTGAGGCCCATGCAGGTACCCAAAGTTACCCCTTTTGTCTGGAGGAAGTGGGAGGATTTGAAGAAGAAATTGTTGTGGGTGAGGACCAGTGCAGCCAAACAAACTAGATTGTCAATAGAAGCGTACTGGTGGGGACATAGGAAGAGGAAGAAATGGAGGGTTTAAAGTCCCTGGTCATGGTGAATGGAGGTGTGTAAGGAGTGGATGTGCGTGGTGAAGATGAGGCATTGGGGCGAGGAAAACAGAAGTCTTGGAGGAGGTGGAGAGCGTGGGTGGTGTCCCGAATGTATGTGGGGAGACCAGGGGGGATAGGACAGTATTGAGGTATGTGGAGGTGAATTTGGTGGGGCAGGAGCAGGCTAAGACGATGGGTCAGCCGGGGTAGTTTGGCTCGTGGATCTTGGGTAGGAGGTAGAACCGGGTGGTACGGGGTTTCCGAGCTATGAGGTTGGAAGCTGTAGGTGGGAGAACCTCTGAGGTGATGAGACTGTGTACGCTTTAGGAGATGATGGTTTGATGATGAGAGGTGAGGTCGTGGTCGAGGGGGTGGTGTGAGGAGGTGTCTGTGAATTGATGCCTGGCTTCAATGGTGTTGAGGTCAGTGCGCCAAACTACCACTGTTTACCACCCCTCCCCACCCCGTCTGCACTGCCTGGTTCTACCTCCTGTTTCCTTCCCGCATAAACTCCCTTGAGCCCCATCCCTCCAAGGGCAATAAGGACAGAACCCCCCCAGTCCTCATCTTCCACCCCACCAACCTCCATATACATCGCATCATTCTCTGCCATTTCCGCCATCTACAAACGGACCCTACCACCAGAGATATATTTCCTTCCCCACCCCTATCCGCTTTCCGTAAAGACTGTAACCTCCATGACTACCTTGTCTTTGGCCTCGGGACCCTCCAACCCCATGGCATCAATGTGGATTTTCACCAGTTTCCTCATTTCCCCTCCCCCCTACCTTACCCCAGTTCTAACCCTGCAGCTCAGCACCATCCACTTGACCTGTCCCATCTGTCCATTTTCCTTTCCACCTATCCACTCCACCCTCCCGTCCAACCTATCACCATTACCCCCACTCCTCCACCCACCTATTGCAGTCAGATACCTTACCCTCAACCCCAGCTCCATCCCCCAAACCCCAGCCTCCCCCATTTATCTCTCCATTCGCTGGGCTCCCAGCCTCATTCCTGATGAAGGGCTTTTGTCTGAAACATTGATTTTCCTGCTCCTCAGATGCTGCCTGACCTGCTATGCTTTTCCAGTTCCAGATTCTTGACTCTAATCTCCACCATCTGCAGTCATCACTTTTGCCTAGATTCCAAGGTGGCCTAACCAATGTCCGGTACACCCATATTATGACATCCCAACTTCTTTACTCAATGCACTGACCAATAAAAGCAAGCATACCAAACACCTTCTTCACTATGCTGTCTACCTTCTACTCCACTTTCAAGGAATTATGAACTTGCACTCCAAGGTCTCTTTGTCTAGCAACGTTCCCCAGGACCATAAGTGTATAAGCCCTGCCCTGATTTGCCTTTCCAAAATGCACCACCCAGAGTCAGGAAGCTCTACACAAAATGGGTGACGAGCTGCATATTGGTTAGCCCAACCAGCCTTTCTGCTTGATGTTTGATGGCTGTTTCCCTTCTGGAATAAGAGAGGTAGGTTTCATGGGAAATTAAAGTGGGCAGTACAATTGTTACTTTTGCTGCAGGTGGGGAGATAAACATGAGCAAGTGAGTCGACAGTGTACACAGTATCCAGGGTTAGTGGTGTCAGTGGTTGAGGTAGGTGACAGTGAACGAGGAAAATTGCAGAAGAGATTTTGAAGCATGTGTCTTGGTGGAAGGTGGATACAGTAGCAGAGATAGAATGAATATGAGGTATCAGAGAGAAGCTGCGAGAATGGAAAAGGTCATAGGCCTTCTTTCTACATTGCCAGACATTCGTCCAGATGCCTGAAACTGTTTTAACCCAGTTGGCAATCTTGGACCAGGCTGGCGTGGTTTGATGTTGTGGCCTCCATTGCTGGACAACAGGGACAAGGAAATCACATGTCTGCACCACTCCATCCAGCAGCACCTCCAAAACCCAGATGGCAATATGGGTGTTCCAATCTCCCCTGTCCGCCATGCCTGGGACAAATGTCAGGAACCATGTAGGGCAGGGTCAGAGGGTACGTGTCAGATTGCAGAACAGGTTTGTAAAAATGCTGTGGGCCCAAGGGATGCTAGTCTTTTGGTAAATATTCAGTGAATGGCGAATTGTTCCAAAAACAGTACATGCTGAGATGGGGACAGAGTTCTGAAGGATATCTTAGAGCAAATTAGGAAGGTATAGCAAGAGATCTTACTCGGCCTCACAGTGAGAATCCTCCAAAAACCTAGATTTAGATAAACCTATCTGAGCTTAGAAATATTCCTTAGCTCTCCAATGCCCTTTGTCAAGAAGAATAACTCTGAACAGAGTGCTAATGTTCTGCCAAATATATTTTCTTGTATTCAAGTCCCTTTTAAAATACTTATAACCTCAACCCACTCTTATTAATCTCTCACACCTTGAAAACTGTACTCTTGACACAAGTAATTATTGGATGCTGACCATGTCTATGCCCATTAACGCTACTTAATGAGCTACAGCTAATTTAGCCATCACCTCCAGCAGATTAAACTTTAGTGATGACAGCTAGCATTTTGTGATCCAAAAATTCTAAGTTCCCAAGTGCAATGGTTATCTCATTTATGAATATGAGCAGAATATCAAAACACAATTAAAAAAATATGATCAGAGATGGATTTAGCTTTATTTGATACTGCATTTTTGTAATCCAACTTTATTCCTGTTGACCCGAAACTTGTAGAAAAAAAATAAAAATATGTTGATAATGGTATTAGACAGTTGCGTCATATCTCATTCATCAACGATACCTACAATAAAAAGAGAGGTACAAAGTTAGTATGTGTGTTCTAGTGTCATATCATGGAAACTCTGAAGGCATAAAATGGCATGGTTGTACTGAGAATTAGTATGGTAGATAAAAGGGAGCCAGTAGATGTAGTTTACTTAGTTTTCTAAAATGTCTTTGATAAGGTGCCAATAAATCTTAATATGTAAGCAAAGTGTTTATAGAGTTGGGGTTGTATATTAGTATGGGTTAGTTAGAGATTTGGTTAATTGAAAATAGGCAAAAAAGTAGTGATAAATCCAGCACTTTCAATTTAGCATGCTCTATGTATTGGAGTATCACAAAGATCAGTAGTCCTAAAGTTCACAATCACATTATGCATTCAGCAACAAAGCTATTTCACAAGGGAATGGATGGCATTACCAGCATCTCTCATTGCAATACCCTTTGCTGCAACTGAAATGTGACTATGTGGTGGAGAGGCCAATACATCCTGCTTGATTGGCACCTGATACACCACCTTCAATGTTCATCCCCTTCACCACCAACTCACTTTTGCAGCAGGGTGTACCATCTACAATGCAACGCCACCCCCCCACCCCCCCCAAGAATCCTTTGACAACACATTCCAAACATGTAACCTCTACCAGCTAGAAAGACAACAGCAGCAAATGCATAGGGACAATACACAAGCTGCCCTCCAAGCCAGACACCTTCCTGACTATGAGTTCTGAGAAAAGATCACTCAACCCAAAACATTAACTTCTTGATTTCCCTCCACAGATGCTGCCAGATCTGCTGAGCTTTTCCAGAATTTTCTGTTTTTGTGCCTTCCTGACTATATTGATATTCATTCACAGTTGCAGGGTCAAAACATTGACCTCCTTTTCTAATGTAATCGTGAGTTTCCCTACACACTGGGCACTTCAGTGGTTCACGAAATCAGCTCACCATCAACTTTTCCATGGGAATTAGGAATGCTAAACAATCCTTCTGAAATCTGGAGTATTCTGCCAGAATGACCAGTATAGATGAAAGTTTTATTTTTTTTATTACGTTTTTATCAATACTGTGGCTTTGTGAGGTGTATTTTGTCCTTTTTTTTAATGAAGTGGAGTTGAGACAGGGGTGCAGGGCACTTTAGTCTCAAATCAGGGTGATGTGTGAGGCCTAGCTGTTTTCTTTAGGGATGGAGTTGTGGAGGTTGCTCGGGTGAGTGGGTTTGGGCTCCCACAAAGCCAGGATATTTGGTTTTGGTTTTCTGCAGTTGCTGAGGTCTTGAAGCTGGATGTGGGAGCTTTCATTTCCTCTGGGGTTCTCTTCCTGCTGCTAGAATTGCATGTGAGACAATCTATTTTACCGAATTTGCCTTTGCTCAGGGATGTCATAATTTTGGAACAGTTAGTAGTAGTTTATATATATCATTTTGTTAAGTATTTGATAGAGTTACAGTTAAGCCAATTATTTTATTTTTACATTAACTGTTAAAACAAAGTGTAGTTTGCTTATAGTTGACTGGTTTCACCATCTGGAATGCAATGCCTTATACTTACCTTCAAAATAAGAAAAAGTTAGGGTCTAGCTATATTCTTAACATTTTGAAGGCTCTGGTTTAATCCATAACATGTTCATCCTCCATCACACTGGATGCAGCTACTGCTGCAACTCAGGAAGCAAAGGAGGAGAAAAGCAATACTGAACTTGGAGCTCTTTTCTCTGGACAGGCTGTTGAAAACTGTCTACACAGCATACACTTTATATAGGAGAACTTCCCTTTGCCACACTGCCCTACATTACCATGCAGCTTGATGTCCAATTCTTTGCCTGAGCCAGCAATGATATGCTTGTTATAACAAATTTATCCAAAAACGCATCCAGTTATCCAACTATAAATGAATTTTATGCATTCCTGTAGCGGTTATCTAGAGACAGCATTTCTCTGTCCTGGTGCTGTTTGCACACTGGTACCTCTGATACTTTCTCTTTCTACAACCTCTTCAAGAAAAACAAACCTCTATCTCACTATTCTTACAAACTAATGTCTCATCTTCAACCTCCCATTTCTCTCAAACATTTGTAAACATGTTTTTGCCTCCCAAATCCATTGACGTTTTGCCTACAACTTCATATTTGAATCCCTCCAATCAGTTTCCCTTCTCCCACAGTAATAGAATAGCTCTTTCCAAAGATGCAAATGGCATCTTATGTGACTGTGACAAAAGTGAACTTTTCCTCCTCATCCTTCTTGATTGGTCTACAGACTTCAACTCAGTTGATCTTCATCCAACATCTCATCACAGAAAACCAGACAGGGACTGCACTTATTCAATTCTATTTTTATGTTCCTAATCTTGGAAGAGTATCACTTTCAATGGTTTCTCCTTCTGCCCCCCCACACCATTATGAGTAGTTGTCTGCAAGGATCTATGCTTTATCCTTTTCTTTAATTTATTTACATAGCCACCAGCATCACTGGTGACACAGTGATGGCACAGTGTCACTTTTCACACATATACTGAAGACACTTTGTCTGGTACCTTACCACTATCTCAATCAACTGCTACTAACTTATCAGAGTGCTTCTCTGAAATCCAATATTAGATGAGTAGAAATTGCCTCCAATTTAATATTGGGAAGAATGAAGCCACATTTACAATCAACATTCTGAACTTCGTTCCTAGCTATCAATTCCATTCATCTCCCTGGCAACTGTCTGATATTAAGCTAGTTTCTTCACAAACATATCTCACATTTGATGATGAGATGAGCTTCCAAACTTATTTTGTGCAATCTCTCTAAGACTGCCTATTTCTAATTTTGTAACTATGCCTAATTTCACCCCCTCAACAGTTGATCAGTTACTGAAACCCTCATTCAAACCATCACTACCTTTTTGACTACACAACTCCAACACACATTCCTGGTTGGATTCCTGCATTTTAACTATTATAAATTTGAAGTCCTCCAAAATTCTGCTGACAACATTAGTTGCTCTACCATCATCATACCTGTGGTTGCCTAGGCAACTGATCTAATGGTTTCATATATGACTCAATTTTATACTTTATTCTATAATTCTGCTGTGAAGCACCTTGATCTTTTTGTGAACAGTGCCATATAAGTTGTTATGAAAGGCTTACACCAGGGAGACTGTAAGTGACCTTTGCAGAATGCCCTGAAGCAGTTTGAGGGCCTGGCTTCAAACTGTGTCACCTCAGCAAGGGCTGTCTGTCAAAGAGGTTGGCTAGCAGTTTTTGATAATTCAGTTTCCAATATGGCACAGACAACATCCACCTAATATCTCAGTAGAATATAGTGGTAGCACAGATGACGATCATGAAATCCATGTTGTGCAAGCCCTACTTGATGTCATGCAAGCTCAGACTGTTCCCAATTTAGTTTTGGATCTCATTATTGCGCTCTTGTAGCAATTCAGAAATCTGATCTCCAACAGATACTAGAATTAGTGAGATTCTACCATTCATTGCAACATAGAAATCATATAGCATGAATCTGCTGTTTTCTTAGAAAGACAGCATTCATGCTTCCAGCATTGCTACTCCACACTGCCTTTGTTATTGTGCCTCAGTCAGCCACCATACATACAACCACCCTGCAGCTTCTGTTTTCCTCTCTCTCATTGTGCATCAGAATGCTGTGCAAAAGACTGGGAAGAGTTCTCTATTGTGATTCAATTCTGTGCTTGACATGTAAAAATATCTGGAGATATATGGAGGCATTGAGAGATTACTTCAGGCTTGTATCATTGTAAGGTACATAGGAGTAAAGCATAGTATGGAATGTAAAGCCTGAGTTCTGACTTCTAAGAGTTACTGAAGGTTGGAATATGGGATTGCAGTGCATTGAGCAGCTTGACACCCTGGTGATGCAATGGATAGTAGATGCTCTTTGAGGGTGCTTTCCCTGACTATAACTGCGTCAATGAGGTCATTGAACTTTTGTCAGCATTATTGTCAATTTCCCAATAACAGCCTCTGTAATGTCTTTGCATGCCCTTCAGGGGATTCCTAGATGACCTCCAGTTGAGTGTGGAAACTTGGCCTCTCTCCTCCTATATATCTACATGACTAAGGTCTCCACTGCCTCTCTTTGCCATGCTGCATGGGGCAAAAAGGTGGCTCAGTGGTTAGCACTGCTACTTTACAGCGCCAGGGATCCTAGTTCAATTCTACCATTAGGTGGCTATCTGTATGGAGTTTGCACTCTCTCCCTGTCTCTGTGAGTTTCCTCTGTGTGCTCTGGTTTCCTCCCACAATCTAAAGATGTGCAGATTAGGTGGATTGGCCATGCTAAATATCCTCATAGTGTGCAGGGGTTGCAGGGAATGGGTCAGGGTGGGATGCTCTTTGGAGGATCAGTGTGGACTCGATGGGCCAAATGACCTGCTTCCGCACTGAAGGAAGTCAATGATTTTCTTTACTGATTGCAGCATAGAACTCAGAAGTAGGTTCTTATCAGTTAAGTCTCTAAAATGGATTGGCTGCATTTAAGAACTGGAGGCCATTTAGATGATGTGTTAGCTGTATACTATTAGATTCCCTCTTGAGCATTCAGCAAACCCCAAAATTGATCATGCTCGGCTCTATGCTATAAATATTTTATATAGAATCTTCTTTCATAACATTACGAACTGAAAAATCATTGAACCTTTCACTGGAGAGGATTGTGCTGTCACTGTAGTAAGGATTCCGTTCAAGTTGATCCCATACAAAACCAGCCATAAAGTTAATGGCTTTGATTGTCTAACCAAGGCATAAGGAACAACTGTGTTATGAGCATATAGACAGCAACACTGGATAGACTCTGAAATGAATGCAGGAATTACAATGCTGCATTCGATCCTATATCTATTCAATGTAATACAGGAAGCATGCAAGCTTCATACTGCCTGATGAATATAATGGTGGCAAACAACCAAGCATTCAATGGACTCTTGGCCAATTAATTGTCACTTAAGGTCTCTTCACTCTGCTGCTGGTATTTTACCAGATGCAAATGTGATATGTTGTGACCTTGAGGAGGTTGGGGGTGAGTGGGGACCTTTCTCTTTGGATTGCCCAATGCCCAAGAAAGGTATCTTCCCTCCCCTCACTTTTAACTATGATTGTGCTCCTTGTCCAAGCTACTAATTGCAGCCCCCACATCTACCACCACATCCGCCCACCCTTCCTGGGGTATGCCTTACTAGCCCTGCCAAAGCCACCCCAACTTGCCTAAGTGTTTGGCATGCTCAATGGCTCCTCAAGAGGGAATGCTGCAGACCCAGCAGTAGCCACCTTTCTTGGATGTGCTGCTGGTGGGATTGGAGGCTGCAAGCACCGATTGACCAGATGTGTGAGTTGGAGCATCTTCCAAATTGGGAATGAAGATGTAACTTCATGCAGTTAACAGCATACGTCTATTAACTTTGGCTGTGGCTTTCTTCGGTGGCTGTGATGTGGTGTCCACATCCTATGAAAATTTCCCATTTAAGACTAAAAATTTCTACACTTCTAGTGACATTGTGTGTGGAGTAAATGCAGCTCGCAGGGCACTTCCAGCCCCCACAGTTCCACAATAATACTTCACATGACATCATATTCAAAATTAGGGTTAATAGATGTATGTTTGACATTAACATGAATAACACAAACCCAAGGTTTTCCCTGCATTTCAATCATGTTATAGAAGTCACTGTCACCCTATGTGAAGGGTGTAAATGATAAAAAAACATGTAAGGCGCTTAACAATATAAAAAATTGAAGTGACTGGCTTCAGTTCTATATGACATTGTAGGAACCATTTTAGAGTATTAGGTTGGTACACTGCACACAGCAGTTATTTTATATGTGTCACCTTTGTGGAAGTTTTTCTGTTGCTCTAGCTATTGCTTTGATTGATGCTGAGTTTGCATTTTCTCCAGTTCTAACATCGTCTGCAACACATTACAACAGTTAGCAATAATGACAAACATATTTTCACATAGACAAATTACTATTACAGTATGTTCATCCTTTAATAGAATGAGGAATCTTTTTTACCATTCTTTTCTAAGTTGATACATTAGCATCGATACAGAAACAAGCATGCACCAGTTCTTTTAATCCATTAAGCCATACTAAACTGCCTTGAAGTGTCCATACATAATGATTTCACTCGCACACCGTGATCATAATTTTTTTGGCATAGCAGGACTTCAGACACTGGCTCCAAAGCCAGACTCACCCCGTGTTGACCACTTTTGGGAAACTCTGAGCCACAATATGTTACCATTCAGCAATAATTAGTTGCCATCTCAGCTTCAATCCCCACCCCAAAAATTAGCAGGCAACACTCAAGAAGACTGGCAGCTGAGGGGTCTTATGAGTGGTGACACACTGCTGTGACTGCATGTGAAATAAAGCTTGTCATGGGGCAGGTAGCCTGCACATGCGGCAAGTGGAGTGTGAGGTTGCAAGGAAAAGCCAAGCTTTAGTGACAGCAGGTTGTGGGTGAGGTTGGGGTAAGATAGAAGTGGCCATTGCCACCTGTTAGCCTCTCTGAAGGTTACAGTAGGAGGCCCTTAAATGGCAGAAGGGCAATTGTTTTCCAGCAACTAGTAAAATGCCATGATAGCAGGAAATAAACAGGTATTCCACCTCTTGTCTTTTTGAACTGTTTTACTGTACCTTCTCATTCACTCCCCAACTCTCAGAGGGCATTTAAAGTCTAAATACATACATCAGATCGTCAATATAATTTCTCCTATTTTTCTTTTCAGAACTTAATTCTTACTTTTCAGCCAGACAGATTCATTTATAATAGATTGCCTTTGAGAGTTAAAAAGCGACAGATTTTTATCAGCTATTTGAATAAAAAAAGTAGTTCAGTATGTGTGGAGATTGTGCTTGTGAATTCCTGACATGACTGAAGAGTGAATACAACAGATCCTCTTCACGAAAACAAATCAGAAAGATCAGTTGTTGCATATAATCCAGTGGTTACTGGATGGAGACAAAACTGTAGTTCTTCTGTTATTAAATAAGTAAAGTGAAGACTGAGGCTAATAATTCAGATTTGGAAAATTGAGCATGGCAACATAGGAGTATGCCATTCAGACCCTCAAACTGGCCTTGACATTCTATCTCATGGCTGATCATTTACTTCAACATCATCCACATATATCTCAATGTAACCAGGAACTAAAAATCTATCAATCTCTGTCTTGAACTTATTTAATGACTGACCTTCTACAACCCTCTGGAGCAGATAATTCCAACAATTTCTCACCCTCAGAGAAAAGAATATGCCCATCACTGTCGTAAATATCTTGCTGTTTATTCTGAGACTGTGTCCCCTTGTTTTAGACCTCACAGCCAAAGGCAATGTCCTTTTTTCATTGAAAATGACTGTCCCTTTAAGTATTTTGTAAGCTTTTATGAAATTGCCTCTAATGCTTCTAAACTCCAGAGAATACAGGCTGATCTTCGCCCTTTCCTTTGTCTGTCCAACTGTTGATTTCTCTCTCTCTGGGCTCCTTCTCCACCCATCATTTACTACTCTCCACAGTGCATACCCCTCAATCCATCTTCTGCATATATACCAAACTTGCATAGAATCCTTACAGTATGGAAGCAGGCCATTTACCCCATCGACGAGCATTCTGACGTTGCCTGATTATATTATGTATTCATAGAATCATAACAATGCAGTAAGAGGCTGTTTGGCCCAATGAGTCTGCACTGACTCTACAAAGAGCATACTGCCCAAACCCAGCCCTCTACCTTATCCCCATAACCCTGCATTTACCATGGCTAATCCACCTAGCCTGCACATCCCTGGACTGTGGGAGGAAATCCACACAGATGCAGGGAATATGTGCAAATTCCACACAGACAGTCACCTAGTGCTGTGAGACAGCAGTGCTAACCACAAAGCCACCATGTCACTCTTCCTCTAGCTGCAATCAGTTCTGAGAAGAGCCAGTAGACCAGAAACATTAACTCTGCTTTCTCTCCACAGTTGCTGCCTATTGCGTTTTTCCAGCAATTTCTGTTTTAGTCACTAAGTCACCCAATATCTCTGTAGTCATCTTTTTCAACAGCTAAAATTGCCAACTTTCAGTTTCAACAATTTTACCAATTCTACTTTTTAAATTAATATCAATTATTTCTAGTTCCGCACTCTCTCTAGTTCCTTAGATCTTAATTATTTCAGGAAGACTTTCTATGCCTTCCTTCATGAAGACAGACAGAATATAATTTATTAATTTTTGCAACTTCCCATTATGCATTCTCCTATCTCTGCTTGAAATGGACTCATGTTTGTCTGTGACACTCTTTCTCCTTTAATATCCCTGAAAAGTTTTCAGATTCTACGTTTATATTTCTTGCTATTTTACATTTATATTCTATTCTCTTTTTTAAATCAATTTTTAGTGCTCTTTCATTTAGTCCTAATATCATCCAATCCTCTGACCTACATCACTTTATAAGCCTCCTCCTTTGATGTAATAGTGACTTTGATCTAATCGGATTGATGTTGGCAAAATAATGAATTCAAACTTGAGTGGGTTTAGTGCCCTTGGTAGTCATGGCCGTCTTCCTTTTCCACTGGGTACTTTTAAAGAAACATACATGTTTTGAAAGTCAAGCACTAAATCTTCAAAAATTAGTCATTCTCTATCTATTGTCAAAGTTTTAATGTATTTTTCAAATCCATCACATTCACCCTCCTCCTCATTTAAATTTAAACGTTAATACTGGTTAAAGTGACCAAGCAGGGACCTGGGTAGTAAATAGCCAACAATTTCACATCAGTTTCAAAATCTTGCCATTTTTACCCAGTATGGCTTAATCACAATACTTGTTGCATGCCAGTACGTTGACTCAACAGCACATTGAAGTGGTCTCAAAAGCCATTTGAAGTATTTCCCTTTAGCTCTAATCAATTCTGAAGGGAGTTTCTGATGCCAAGAGCCATCAGAACACATTTGGATAAAGGATTACTCAAGAAATGATATGCAGTCAAAACTTTAGTTTATTGTATTTTGATACTACTAGAGATAATTTGGCAGGTATCATATTGCTGAATTAGGTTAAGTTTGGATTTAATAAAATCATGTGACAAAGCTGCTTCTTTAACACAGTTATACTGTCCTTGTTATTTTTTCAGAGATCATAAATAACACAGACTCTGAAAAGTCTGGGGTCGAAGGGTTTTAGGGCCAATTTGATAATAGCTAACCAATACAACCTCAGGCAGTAGGCTTTCAAGTTTTAAAAAACTCTTATACAATGAAAGAGGAGTGACCAGTTCTCCCAGCTCAGCTTTTCTCTGGGTTGGGTTGGGTTTTAGCAGTTGTGTGAAAAAGGCTGCCGGACCCAAAGAAGCAGGTCCAGGCTGACACTCTCTCTCTGACTTCTATCCTGTGAGACCCTGTGTTTGATTTTACCTTTTGTATCAAAGCGTGTTTATGGGGATTGTTGCAAGCATTTGGAACAGCATTATTAAGTTAGGATGATCTGTGGGGTTGTTGGAGAGGTTAAGTTATTTGACAATCTATTTTCTGTTGTTTGTGGAAAAAGTGAGGACTGCAGATGCTAGAGATCAGAGTCAAGCGTGTGGAGCTGGAAAAGCACAGCAGGTCAGGCAGCATCCGGGGAACAGGAGAATTGATGTTTCGGGCATAAGTCCTTCATCAGGAAGGGCTTATAATGCAGTAATGAAGGGCTTATGCCTGAAGTGTCAATTCTGCCCCTCGAATGCTGCCTGACCTGCTTTGCTTTTCCAGCACCACACTCCCGTTTCTGTTGTTCATGTTTCATTCAGTAATCTAGTAAATAAATTCTGTTTTGTTTAAAACTAAGTGGGTTTGACCAGCGGCATTTCTCTTAAAATATCCATTTTACACCTGCTTAAAACAACTAGCAAAGTTAGGGTCTGGGCTAACTTCTTGAAATGTTTTGAGGAGTCTGGTCTAGCTCATAACAATCGTAATTCTAAAAGGAGGTTATTTCCAGTGGGGACAATCTGGAATCTGTTGTCACTATATGAGAAAACAAATCTGAATTTCCCAGAATAAATAATATATTAAGTGAAACCGAGGAAAGTGTTGTGGCTCAGTGCATAGTGTGCTTGCTTCTGAACAAGAAGATTTGGATTTGAATTCCACTTTAGACTTGAAGGCCATAGAACATCTGCTTGTACTGTGAGCATGGTATCATTCTGCAAATCCTTCCAATGTGCCAATGGCAGGTAATAAAATTTAGAGTATTGTTATGGAGGCATGTACTGTACCTTTAAGAGAGTGTAAATGCTGTTCTAAACTGAGAGATTATAAGCACCATATACATGACTAGATGGCAATCCCAGGGTGTACTGTAAAATTGAAAATATGTAACATTTGGCTGTGAAATGGATACCTGAGTTTTGGTTGCTGTTTTGACAATAATTTGAATTTAACAAGTTTAAAATTATGCCCAAGAATACTAAAACCAATCGAGTTTGAACTTATTGATTTGCTAACATTGAACCAATGAGACAATCCGATGTTGCGGGGGTATAAAATGTGGACATTTTGATAATTAGCCAGAGAGCCACTGCCATAGAAAGATAAACTCCTGGAGACCTAAGTGCCCAGCTGATATCTTGCTCTCAAAGAAATTACAAAACTCTTTATCAAAGGTAGTTTTTCATGTGAAACATACTTGCAGTAAAAAGAAGAAAAGACAACCCAGGGAGATCAGCAGCCGGAAGAGTGAAGACACAAAAGAAGACAGGGACCATGTGGTTTTGAAACTAAGTTGATGTAATTTTAAAAAGTGTCTTATTGAAACAATGTATTGTTATAGTGCTGGAGGCAGATAGTAAAACAGTTAAGAGAAAGGGGGGGCTTAGACTTGTGAATAGCTTTTGTTTTATGTTCACTTTTGGAGTAAAAAAATAAATTGTTGCTATTTTCTTTAAATAATGGAATTTGGGAGTTCTCTGCCACTCATTTTAACAGAATATGAGGCAAGGCTAGCCTTACTGGGTGTTTGGTTTAATTAACAGAGTGGTTCACCTCAGTGTCATAACAGTATCTTCTGATCAGCCACGGAAAAATGCTCATCCCTCGGGTAACAGACTAGTGACATTTTAGTAAAAGTTATCTATGGAAATGGACATGTTTGTTTGCCTCATGCATAATTAGAAATGGGAATGCCTCTAAGTCTAAGTAAGTGAACAAGAAAGTGATGTTGAATTTCCTCTTGGGACTAAGTCATCCAAACATTTCAACAACCTTCAAAGAATGTTGTCAATATTTCTTTGTGTAAGGGTTGAAGAAAGCAGAAAAAATGAACAATATTTTCCTTTTGTTTACATTTTCTTCAGATATAGAGGCCATAACACCATGGAAGTCTGGGGAAGGTGTAACGCAGAATTAAGTTATCACTTGCTCAAGAGATTAAAATATACCAGCAGATCTGGTAAGGGGGAACATTCCTGAGACAGCTTGCTAGAACATTGATGGGTCCAAGTCTAACTTTGTGACCACTTGCATAAGGAAAAGTATCATTTGAAGCTCAATCTCTGCCAACAGGAAATACCTTTTAAGACATACTTTCACCATCACGTGAAATTAAATTTGATCTGAATATTTTGCTTTAAATAATACAGTGTGCCATAGGTTTCTCTAACATAATGAATAAAACTCAATGTTGCTACATACCATATTAGAAAGCCCTAGAGAAGCCAATAATGCCTTGGAGTCAAAGTGTACATGACAGAATTCTTTTGGCCATGTCTTCCTTCCCTGTGGTGGATGTGGATTATGACCTGCTGAAGAATTTTTTTGACTACTTCCTGATGCATGAAAATTAACATTGATTGGATCTTCACGCAGGAAATCTTTGATATGTTGCATTGTCAGTTCACTGGGAGATTCCTGATTTCCTTTTTGGTGTAGAAGTTCTAAAAAAGCTTCAAAACTTTGTTTTTTCTCATGCTGTGCATTATTGTAACGCAGTTTCTCAACTGATAAATCATTAACTGTTTTATCTGCTATGCTGTCTCTCTTTTTGAGTGATGAGGGCTGAAAACTATTCCCTGCTGAACTATCTCTAATGTCATTGGAAGTCAGAGGTTCTTTGTCATTTCCTATATCAAAGAGACCAATGTCTTCATGTATTATTTCCTCATCTTGGTTAACATTTTCTTCTGCTTCTGATTCATCCTCTTCGTCTTCATCATCATCTTCATCAGCATGTTCTGGATCTGCTGGCACATCATGGGCTACCAGACGTATAATTAATTCTTTTTTATCATTCACATCTTTCAAAAGTTCTATTTTTGAAATGTCAGGGTTGAACAAATTTATGAAGGAGTTTCTAGCGAGGACCTGTAACACATAAAATATACATGAGATTTTAGCAAGACTGAAACAGTGCACTAATTCCTTTTATTGTACAGCAAAATTTAGAATACAACTTCTGTATAGAATGTTTACATACACAGCAGAAGTCCATTTTGCCTTTTGTAACCATGTTGTCCATGTGCAAGAACAATTCAGCTGGTCCCATATATCTATTGTTTACTTGTACCTCTGTAAGTAACATCTATTCAGATGATTATCGAATTCCTTCCTGAAAGCCAGGATTTAACCTTGATTTAATGCTCTTCAGCAGAGCATTCTAATTCCTAGCTACTCACTGCTGAAGAAAAAGATTTTCCTCATATTGGTTCATTTGCCATTCACATGTGTGCTCTAGTTCTTGATACTTCTACCAATGAGAACAGTTTATCTCTAATAACCATGACTAGAACCTCCTTGATTTTGAACAGCCGAACAAAATTCTTCTCAAACTTCTCTATTTTAAGAGAACACTCGTAGCCCTACACACGGATGAAAAAAACCACCATTTTGACTGGGACAATACATCTATCCTGGGACAGGCTAAGCAAAGACATGCCAGAGAATTCCTAGAGGCCTGGCACTCCAACCACAATGCCATAAACAAACGCATAGATCTATATGCCATCTATCAAACCCTCAGAAAACGAACAGGAAATGACATCACCACAAACCCCAGGAACCCCATTCAGGAGAAAGATATAAATAGAAATCAGGAGACAACAGCTTCGCTTCACTTGGAGGTCATCACTGATGATGTTACCTAGCCAGGTAATGAAACGTCTGGATATCAAACCTACAGCTCAGCGAGCAAACCTACATCCTAAGAGAACACTTTCAGCTTTTCCAATCATTTTATGAAGTGATGTCTTTAGAATTATTCTTGTAAGTCTTTTCTGCAGTCCTTCTAAAGCCTTATTCTCGTTCATGAAATGTGGTGTCTAGAATTGTACATAATCGTTGGCAGCCATTGGAAGTTCAGGAGGGCTGGTGAGGGTGCGGCTGAGGTAGACACGGTCAGGAATTGGGAAAACAGTGACGGTGGTAAGATCTTGGTTGGGCATTGGGAGGTGAGGCAGGGTACAGAGGCCACAGTAAGGGGCATATAAAGGAGGTATCCTCTAACCACAATATTCATACCCTTGCTTGTCATGTTCAATATTTAGTGCATATATTCTACTATTTGTGACTACTCCCCTGTTAGAACTACACCTTTTTATGTCATACTGCCTATGCTTATATTTCTGACAGAAATGAAATCATTCAGTTCAAACCTTTCCACATTAAATTTTGCTATTAGTGAAAAGCATGGATTTAAATAAGACCAATTAATGTAGTAAAATATCATAAAGCAATTTCATAAGTATGATCAGACAACAATCACCATCAAATAAAGAAAATCAACAAGATTAACGAAAACCTTGATCAAACAAATGGGATTTAAATAGGCTGTTAAAGAATGTGAGAGCCATCAACAAAGAGGATTAGGAAGAGAAATCAGGAGCTCAGTGCTTGGACTATTTATTGTACAGCTATCAATGATGGCTTATTCTTCTGTATTCCTGCAGGTACAGTCCCAATCTACACAACTGGTCCTCATAAGACAATTCCTCCACATTTGATATGAGCCCAGTGAACCTTCTCTGGACAGCCTCCACTGTCAGTATATCTTTCCCAAAACTGTGCACAGTATTATACTTGGGTCTAGATTAAAATGGTGCTGGAAAAGCACAGCAGGTCTGGCAGCATCCGAGGAGCAAGAAAATTGACGTTTAAAGCAAAAGCCCTTCATCAGGAATGTGACCTCATTCCTGATGAAGGGCTTTTGCCAGAAATGTCGATTTTCCTGCTCCTCGGATGCTGCCTGACCTGCTATGCATTTCCAGCACCACTCTAATCTAGACTCTGATTTCCAGCATCTGCAATCCTCACTTTTGCCTTGTACTTGGGGTCTGGCTAGTGTCTTTTATAGTTTTAGCAAAACCTTCCTAGAGTCAAAGACTATTAGAGTCATAGAGATGTACACCATGGAAACAGACCCTTTGATCCAACCTGTCCATGCTGACCAGTAATCCCCACCCAATCTAGTCCCACCTGACAGCATCTGGCCCATATCCTTCCAAACCCTTCCAATTCATATACCCATCCAAATACCTCTTAAGTGTTGCAATTCTACCAGCCTCCACCACTTCCATACCCGTACCACCCTCTGTATGAAAAAGTTGACCCTTATGTCTCTTTTATATCTTTCCCCTCTCACTCTAAACCTATGGCCTCTAGTTATGGACACCCCGACCCCAGGGGAAAGACTTTGCCCATTTACCCTATCCATGCCCCTCATAATTTTGTAAACCTCTATAAGGTCACCTTCAGCCTCCGACACTCCAGGGAAAACAACCCCAGCCTATTCAGCCTCTTCCTATAGCTCAGATCCTCCAACCCTGGCAACATCCTTGTAAATCTTTTCTGAACCCTTTCAAGTTTCACAACATCTTTCCAATAGGAAGGAGATCAGAATTGCACGCAATATTCCAACAGTGGCCTAACCAATGTCCTGTACAGCCGCAATTTGACCTCACAACTCTAGTACTCAATACTCTGACCAATAAAAGAAAGCATACCAAACACCTTCTTCACTATCCTATCTATCTGCGACTCCACTTTCAAGGAGCTATGAACCTGCACTCCAAGGTCTCTTTGTTCAGCAACACT